>NC_091179.1:12737366-12791555 GCF_040958095.1 Procambarus clarkii
CCTCTTCCCTCACCCCTCTTTCCTCCGCCCGCCCATTATCTCCTCCCACTCATGAACATACATCTTTCTCCCCCAATCTCATTTCACCCTCTTCCTCTTCCTCTTCCTCTTCCTCTTCCTCTTCCTCTTCCTCCTCATCAGAACGCGCACACACACACACACACATACACACACACACACACACACACACACACACACACACACACACACACACACACACACACACACACACACACACACACGCACACACACACACACACACACACACACACACACACACACACACACACACACACACACACACACACACACACACACACACACACACACACACACAGACACACACACACACACACACACACTTCAGTTTGTCTAGGTCTTCTTGAAGCCTCAAGCAGTTCTAGTCTGTCTTAATCCTTCTCATAATTTTGGCAGCGTCAGCAAACATTAAGAGAAATGAATCTATACCCTCCGGGAGATCATTTGCATATATCAGAAACAAGATAGGACCGAGTACACCAGTGGAGTCCCACAGGGCTCTGTACTCTGGACATAATAGCACTCACAGAAACAAAGCTAACGAAAGCCAAAACAAAGGCAGTGTTTCCGCAGGAATTTAATGTAGTTAGGAAAGAGAGGGAAGGGAGAGGTGGAGGGGGAGTAGCTCTACTTATAAAAAGAAAATGGAGTTTTCATGAGATGGTTATGCAGGAGCTGTGAAGGTTTCAGTGACTACATAACAGGTACTATAACAACTGGGGGACAAAAACTTACAGTAGTATTCATATATAACCCACCACCAAAGGACAAAAGACCCAGACAGAAATTTGATAAAAACAACATGGCTACCATTAATATAATAGAGAGAGCAGCATCTGCCGCTAGCAGGAACGGATCCAGATTGCTAATCATTTGTGACTTCAACCACGGGAAGATAGATTGGGAGAACAGAGGCCCACGTGGAGGACCAGACACATGGAGAGCTAAGCTGCTGGACGTGGCAACAAGAAACTGTCTAAGACAACACATCAAGGGACCAAGAAGAATGAGAGGAGAAGACGAACCAGCTATGCTTGATCTGATATTCACCCTGAATGAATCGGGTACAAGGGAAGTTAAGGTGGAATCCCCTTCGGAATGAGTAATCACAGTGTACTGATATTTGAGTACCTGGTAAAGCTAGCAGTAATCCCCCCATCCAAAAAAACAACAACTACAAAACAAGGGGCTGGCGTATCGAAAAGGAAATTATGAGATGAGAAAATTCCTAAGGGATATACCATGGGACACAGAACTCAGAACAAAGTCCATATAAGACGTGCTGGACTATGTCACCCAAAAGTGTCATGAGGCAGTAAACAGGTGCACCAACAGAAAAAAAATGAGAAGTAAATGAAGAATCCATGGGTTAATAGGGCATGTATAAAAGCAAAGGAAAGGAACAAAAGGGCGTGGAGGAAATTCCGAAATATCAGAACAGCAGAAAGCAGAGAGACTTACCAGATATATTGAAGACCGCTAATGTAGTCCCAATAGTCGATAAGGGTGACAAGCAAGAGGCACTGAACTACAGGTCAGTGTCTTTAACTTGTATACCATGCAAGGTGATGGAGAAGATCGTAAGAAAAAACCTAGTAACACATTTGGAGAGAAGGGACTTCGTGCCATCCCCATCAACATGGGATCAGGGATGGTAAATCTTACCTCACGGGTTTAATAGAACTCTATGATCAGGGGGACAAAGATTAGGCAAGAAAGAGAAGGACGGGCAGACTGCATTTTCTTGGTCTGTCGGAATGCCTTTGACACAGTACTCCATAAGAGGCTGGTCATAAGTTGGAGAAACAGGCAAGACTAACTGGTAGTGTGCTCCAGTAGATAAGGGAGTACCTATGCAATAGGAAGCAGAGAGTTAAAGAGAGGGCTGGGACCTCAGATTGGCGTCACAAACGGTGTCCCACAGGGTTCTGTACTCGGACCTATCCTGTTTCTATTATGTATGTCTTCTGGAGGGTACAGACTCGTTCCTCTCAATGTTTGCTGACGACGCCAAAATTATGAAAAGGATTAAGACAGAAGAGGACAGCATGAGGCTTCAAGAAGACCTGGACAAACTGAAGGAATGGTCCAACAAATGGTTGTTAGAATTTAACTCGAGCAAATGAAAGATAATGAAGATAGGTGTAGGAAGCAGGAAGCCAGATGCAAGGTATCATTTGGGATATGAAATTCTTCTAGAATCAGAGAAAGAGAAAGACCTGCGGATTGATATCCCACTAGACCTGCAGAAGCTCACATCAAGAGGATAACATCAGCGGCATATGCCAGGTTGGCCAACATAAGAACGGCCTTAAGAAACTTCTGTAAGAAATCATTCAGAACCTTGTATACCACGAGTGTCAGACCAATCCAGAAGTATGCAGCTCCAGCATGGAGTCCGTATCTCGTCAAGCATAAAACCAAATTGGAGAAGGTTCAGAGGTTTGCTACCAGACTAGTGTCCGAACTGAGGGGCATGAACTATGAGGAGAGACTAAAGGAATTAAACCTCACCTCGCTGGAAGACAAGAATGTTAGGGGGGGACATGATCATCACATACAAGATTCTCCAAAGAATTGATAGGGTAGACAAAGAGAGTACATTTAACACAAGGGGACATATAACAATCGGGAACACAGGTGGAAATTGATTGCCAAAATGAGCCATAAAGACATTAGAAAGAATTTGTTTAGTGTCAGAATAGTTAATATATGGAATACATTAGGAAGTGATGTGGTGGAGGCTGACTCCATACACAGTTTTAAGTGTAGATATGATAGAGCCCAATAGGCTCAGGAATCTGTACACCAGTTGATTGACGGTTGAGAGGCGGGACCAAAGAACCGAAGCTCAACCCCCGCAAGTATAACTAGGTAAATACAATTAGGTGAGTACTCACAGGTACTAGCGGCTGAGCGGACACCGTTCGGGGATATTTCTAAAGGCTAAGGATCGATTTCCAGCCGAGGCAAAACAAATATACAGAATTTTTTTAACCTGATGCTGCTGTTCATCTACCAATAAATAGGTATCTGGGAGATAGGCAGCTGCTTCGGGTAGCCTCTCAGAGATGTGTATGTATGTGTGTGTGTGTGTGTATGTGTGTGTGTGTACTCACCTAGTTGCGGGAGTTGAGCTCTGGCTCTTTGGTCCCGCCTCGGTCCCATACACACTGTGTATGTGTGTGTACTTACCTAGTTGTGTTTCCTGGGGTTGAGCTCTGGCTCTTTGTGTGTGTGTGTGTGTGTGTGTGTGTGTGTGTGTGTGTGTGTGTGTGTGTGTGTGTGTGTGTGTGTGTGTGTGTGTGTGTGTGTTTTGCATTTACTATTTGTGCTTGCAGGATCGAGCCTTTGTTCACAAATACAATATTTGTGAACAACTTAAAAAGAAGACATTTCAAAATCAAAGAACAAATAAGGGTAAAGCTCCGCCAGTGGCTGGAGTGAGAGAGAGGATCCAAAACCTTTTCCTCTTCTCAACACCCATTCCCCCCCCCCCCCCCCCCCCCCCCCCCCACCAAAAAAAACAAAAAAAAGCAGGCAGTGAGCATTAATAGGGAAGCAGAAATACACTCTCCTCCCCCATGTTATTCTCAACAAATTCCCCCCAAAAATACTTTGAAACGTTTCCCTTCAAAAACCTTCATCATTCAGTGTGGATAATTACATAAAAACCTTGAACACAACTGCGATTAAGAGCAGAATTTACCACACATTCGGCCCCAGCTATCATGGTGGGCCAGGGCTGTCCCACCCCATCCCCACTATGGGATCACAACCCCCCCCCCCCCCATATCCTCCACCCTGCCCTCACAACCCCCCCTACCCGTCTATGTAACTCAAATGGTATAGGGTATAGGCTGTGAGCCTGACCTGGAGGGTATAGGCTCCCTATACCCTGCCCTCACAACTGTGGGATTTATTCAGTAACTCCTGCAAGGTAAAACTATGAATTTTAAAGAGAGAAATAAACTTACAATTAAAACAAACTAATCTACTGGAAAAAAAACTCCTTAGCTGTTGATTGCTGAGGGGTAGATGTAGTGATATGTTGAGTAGATGTTGTGATATGTTGAGTAGATGGAGTAGATCTCTATTGAGTAGATGTATTGAGATGTTTACCTGGAGTCTCTACGGAGCCTGTGTACTTCCTAGTTACATTTACGTTTTGGAGGGAGCCCCAACCAGTAATAGTGTTGTCTTCATTTCCCTGAAGGAGACATCAATATCAGTACCCATTGGTACTGATTGGAGTACCATTGGTACTGATTGGAGTACCATTGGTACTATTGGAACACTCAATATATAATACAAGATACACTGGTATCGGTTATATATTTTTGTATTTTAGACTAATCTTTTAGATCTGGATTCTTGCCAGCTATTAATAATTAAACAATAATTAAAAAAGTATCAATGGTTGCCATTGTAGGGAAATTAGATCCACTTTTCTTATGGTATCTTCTTGCCATAACCTTAACTTATTTAAGGTTATCTTAAGTAAGTAACTTACAAATTAATTAACAAGCCAATATATATAATTATTTAGGTTAACTAATATATAAAAGCAATATATTACAAGTGTTTAAAAATAAAGTATATTTTTGCAATAATTAAATTTAAATTAATAATTAAAAATGTATCAATTGTTGCCATTAAGTTAAATTTATTTATTGCAAAAATATACTTTATTTTTAAACACTTGTAATATATTGCTTTCATATATTAGTTAACCTAAATAGTTATATTTATTGGCTTGTTAAGTAATTTGTAAGTTACTTAAGTTAACCTTAAATAAGTTAAGGTTATGGCAAGGAGATACCATAAGAAAAGTGGATCCAATTTTCCCTACTCAACTGCACCACACTCTCCTTCGTCTTAAATTTGTAGTAATGCAACATGCACCATATCCTTTCACGACCAAAGACCACTTTCACGCCAAAAAATCTTCCACATACGGGCTATTCATGCCCATGCCACCTTTTGGGTGGCTTAAAAAAACACAAAAAAGACCCAGTGTTCAGTCTTATATCTTTGTACAGACTTGGCCCTCATGCTGGGTGAGAACACCGTACCGCTGGTCACTACTGATGAGGTGACGGGCCGGGGGTTTGAGAGTGAAAGCGTTTGGGCATCTAAGCTTGCTATGGGCGTGGATGCAAATTTGTTGAGCTGTGTACTGTAGGTTCACATATTTCTTACGGGTTTACTCACACACAAGTTTACTTCATTTTAAACAGTGTGTGTCTTAATGTTTCTATTACTTATTAAACCACATAAAGATCCAGGGTAGGGTTAGTTGGTTGAATTTAGGTCAGGTTGTACGACCGAAGTGTTGGTGATTGTGTTGGGGCATGTGTTGGGGCATGTGTTGGGGCATGTGTTGGGGCATGTGTTGGGGCATGTGTTGGGGCTTGTGTTGGGGCATGTGTTGGGGCATGTGTTGGGGCATGTGTTGGGGCATGTGTTGGGGCATGTGTTGGGGCATGTGTTGGGGGCATGTGTTGGGGCATGTGTTTGCTGTGACTGGCTGTATGGCGGCCACGCCACCAGAGGGCTAGCCCCATAATTACCCACCTGGCCTTAAACATGCGATTATCTACTGTCGTGGACACCATTCCCTTCCACCGTCCCATCCCAAATCCTTATCCTGAGCCCCTCTTCCAAGTGCTATATAGTCGTAATGGCTTGGCGCTTTCCCCTGATATATCCCTTCCCTTCCCTCTTATCAAATGTATTTGGTTAAATAGTACTCACCTAGTTGTGCTTGCGGGGGGTTGAGCTTCGGCTCTTTGGTCTCGTCTCAACAGCGATCTATTGAGAATGTTGCTATGCTATGGAACCTATACCTTGCCCTCATAGCCTCACACACATACCCATGCTATGGAACCTATACCTTGCCCTCATAGCCTCACACACATACCCATGCTATGGAATCAATACCTTGCCCTCATAACCTCACACACATACCCATGCTATGGAACCTATACCTTGCCCTCATAACCTTACACACATACCCATGCTATGGAACCTATACCTTGCCCTCATAGCCTCATACACATACCCATGCTATGGAACCTATACCTTGCCCTCATAGCCTCACACACATACCCATTCTACGGAGCTAATATCCTCCTCCACATAAGGAAGAGCTGACATTTCACGATAAAACCGATAAAGAGGAGAAAAAGGCGATGACGACATGAGGAAGGAGGATGATATGTAATCCTCCCCTTCCCAGGCTGGTCCGTCCCCCCCCCTTCCTCCTCCCCATTCCCCCGACACGCCCCCCCCCCTCCCTCCTTTCCCACAGTTGGCCGCCTGTTCCTCCGGAGCCTTTCCCTGTGGGAGACAAAAATGGGTCTGGATTTCCATATGAAACGGGTAAAATGAGCCCTTTTCCCTCATCACGTGGTATTAGCAGACTCCCCCCCCCCCTTCTCCCCCTCCCAACCAATCTCTCCCCCCTCCCAACCAATCTCCCTTCCCCCCCCCCTCCATCACGGCCGCAGTATGAATATGGATGAGTTGCATGTTCAACTCGACGTTGGTGGGGGTGGCTGCCGCCTCCACAGGGTCCTAGGGAGGAGGAGGAGGGGAAGGACTCGACACCCCCGATTATCGAGCTTTGGAAGCGTTCCGATCCCCTATTAAACCCTCTTTTGGTGTCCTAGTGGAAGCTGTTTTGAAGTTCTCGTCGTAGGTCTAGTTCCCTAATGGGTGACTTGTTGACCGTTGCTGTGATGGTTCCTTACAGCTTTCGTGAGAGAGAGAGAGAGAGAGAGTGAGAGACAGAGAGAGAGAGAGAGAGAGAGAGAGAGAGAGAGAGAGAGAGAGAGAGAGAGAGAGAGAGAGAGAGAGAGAGAGAGAGAGAGAGAGAGAGAGATGGGTCAAGACTAAGTACCCAACAACAATCTCTCAGTAATGGTAGTATTATATAGACACAACATGATACACGCTGAGTGTGAATTTTACAACAAGTTTTTCGTTCAACGTAAGTTTCCGCGTTCACAGACTGAGTCATGAATAGTAGCTTTCACTCACGTGACTCAAGTCTGTCTGTACATGTGGTAGCCTTCACTCCTGCTACTCACAGCAAGTACTCATGGCTTCTCATGGGTGGCGATTGAGAGGGATTCCACGCTGTGATGTACAATAATTTATGAGCAGCATTGAAATGGTCAGACTACAAGGGGAAAAAAAATAATATTATTATTGAAATAGATTATGTGACAAATATTTTTTTTATATTATCCTTCTTTGTAAATCTGGTTTGATTCAATACTTATTGGCCCTCCCACTGCTCTATACACCAACTTCTTCGGTTCTGGCAAAGTCGGTGTTCGATCCCCGATGTTTCAAGGGATTAGACATCGTTCTAATTAGAGAACGATGTCTAACTAACATCACCATCTAACTAGCTCTAACATCTCAGCTCCTAGTCACTCTTCATATCCCAGTTCAACCACTTGGGCTGGACGGTAGAGCGACGGTCTCGCTTCATGTAGGTCAGCGTTCAATCCTCGACCGTCTAAGTGGTTGGGCACCATTCCTTCCCCTCCCCCCCGTCCCATCCCAAATCTTTATCCTGACCCCTTCCAAGTGCTATATAGGTGTAATGACTTGACGCTTTCCCTGGAGGTCAATAATCTAGTAAAGATAGTAGAGAAAGTGGACTTGAAATGGGCCATTAGAAACTAAGGAGAAGATAGTCTAGATCAACACTTTTGGCAGCCTTCTCCATGGGAAGAATCGAGTCTAAAGATTATCATTGAAGGACTAAAAGTTAAAAAATCAGCATGTGACTCGCAGAGGCTCAAAGCAGTCATAGAACGACAAATGGAAACCATCTCAAGGCCGACAACGACTCACATCTTCACAGACGGATCAGTTGATCAAGAAAGAGGTTCTGCTGGGGCACCCAGAGCTGACAACATGATCCCCATCTCTCCTCAACGCAAAAACCGTCGTGGCAGACCGAATAGTTCCAATGACAATTTTAATTGTCCAATTCCAATTCCTCGCCTGTTCTAAGTTTCACTACCTGTTCTTTCACTGTTGTTTTCCTTCTGATGTGACTGTGGAGTAGCTTTGGTTCGGTCTTGGCTTTGTTTGCTATATCATTTTCAAAACTTTTCTCTGCTTTTCTTCTCACCCTGACATACTCATTCCTGGTTCTCTGGTATCTCTCCCTGCTTTCTGATGTTCTGTTATTCCGGAAGTTCCTCCACGCCCTTTTGTTCAGTTTCTTTGCTTCCATACATGCCCTATTATACCATGGATTCTTCTTTTGCTTCTCGGATTTTTCCTTTCGGGCCGAGATGTATCTGCTTACTGCCTCCTGACACTTTTGGGTGACATAGTCCATCATATCTTGTACAGACTTTGCTCTGAGGTATGTGTCCCAAGGTATTTCCCTTAGGAAGCTTCTCATCTCCTCATAATTTCCTTTCGGTATGCCAGCCATTTGTTTCCTAGTTCTTTTTCGGGGGGAATATTTCTTAGCTCTACCAGGTACTCAAAGTTCAATACACTGTGATCACTCATTCCCAATGGTGCTTCCATCTTGACTTCCCTTATATCCCACTCATTTAGGGGTGTGTGTGTGTGTGTGTGTGTGTGTGTGTGTGTGTGTGTGTGTGTGTGTGTTGTGTGTGTGTGTGTGTGTGTGTGTGTGTGTGTGTGTGTGTGTGTGTGTGTGTGTGTGTGTGTGTGTGTGTGTGTGTGTGTGTGTGAGTGTGTAGTCACCTAATTGTGCTTGCGGGGGTTGAGCTTTGGCTCTTTGGTCTCGCCTCTCAACCGTCAATCAACTGGTGTAAAGATTCCTGAGCCTATTGGGCTCTATCATATCTACATTTAAAACTGTGTATGGAGTCAGCATCCACCACATCACTGCCTAATGCATTCAATCTGTTAACTACTCTGACACTGAAAAAATTCATTCCAACGTCCCTGTGGCTCATTTGGGTACTCAGTTTCCACCTGTGTCCCCTTGTTCGCGTACCACCAGTGTTGAATGATTTATCCTTGTCTACCCTGTCAATACCTCTGAGGATTTTGTAGGTATGTCTCCCATGTCATGTCTTTTGTATGTCATGTCTTCACCTTACTCTTCTGTCTTCCAGTGTCGTAAGATGCATCCCTCGCAGCCTTTCCTCGTAAATCATGCCTCTTAGCTCCGGGACTAGTCTAGTGGCATACTTTTGAACTTTTTCCAGCTTCGTCTTGTGCTTGACAAGGTACGGGCTCCATGCTGGGGCCGCATACTCCAGGATTGGTCTTACATATGTGTGTGTGTGTGTGTGTGTGTGTGTGTGTGTGTGTGTGTGTGTGTGTGTGTGTGTGTGTGTGTGTGTGTGTGTGTGTGTGTGTGTGCATATGTGTACTGAAGTATTTGGGAGCACATGCATGAATGTACACATGAATGCTCATGTGTACATTTTAACCTTGCAACCGCCTTAACAGTCAAATGTTCGCCAAACAGCAGCCATCAAGCCAGTTAACTTACAGCATAGTCATTCCCTCAGTAGATGACAACGAAGGCGTCTCCGTAAGAGTCCACACGCACCCACACGAGATTCCGGCGGTGAGATGCACTGTTCCCAACCTTGGAGGCCCGCTCCAAACCCCCCGAAGTCGTCTACAGACCACGACGCAAGAAAATTTCAACCAAATTGACCAGGACAATAAGGATCAAAATGAACTTCTAAGCTCTTCGGGAAAGTCTTGTTGCTCAGGATTTTTGTTTTGTTTTGGGGGAGGGTCCATGTTGCTGATGCTGCTAATGGCGTCTCCGGCTAAGGACTAGGGATAGCAGGGGCTTAGGCCGGGTCCCCATCCCTTGAGGCTTCGCTGGAAGAAGGAATTCAACAGAAATCCAGGGAGTCGCGAGAACCTGTCTGGAGACGTCGGAAGAGATCAAGAGACGCCCTGGATGTTCAGAAAAGGTCAAGAGAAGTTCAACACAGAGGTTAAGAGAGGTCAAAGTTGGAGTGGAGATGCCAGAAGATGTCATGAGACGGTGAGTGACGTTCGGAAACGTCAGAAAAAGATGTCAAGACATGCAATAATCCACGGAGCTCCGTAATGTTAACCGAAGATGTCACACACTGGTTATGAGGCTTAGGAAGCCAGAAAAAAACATAAAAAGAAGTGGTTAGGTCAAAGCCGATTACCTCAATTACTTTTTGATATGATTGGTGATATCAAAATCACCATAGACAGAGTAGAACTTATTTTTACAATAAAAATCAACTCGAAGAATTTAATGAAAGATGTAGAGTAGGGTGACCTTCTGCTTTATATGAAAAAAAGAATATGAGAGGCGATAGAAGCTTTGAACAAACCACACACTTAAGGTAAAGTAAGGTAAGAATGTTGAAGAAAGTTTTGGAAACAAATCGTTGGGAATCACAAGCAAATCAGAACGAATGAGGGGAACCAGACCAGACCACCATTCCTGTGGTCTGGTTAAGGCCACCATTCCTGTGGTCCGGTTAAGGCCACCATTCCTGTGGTCTGGTTAAGGCTTTGCGATGATCAATGTCTCTAAAAATTGTAGTTTTGGAATATAAGACAAACACTTAACCGGTAATAAGAACGACGGATAATAATGTTCAATATAGTGCCTGGAAAATGGAACCTAAAAATTGTTTATGGAATATGAAACAGGAATGTTGTTCTTGAAATATCAAACAGCAACATTGTTCCCGGATTAAAGGATAAGAACATGGAATAAAGAATATCGAACATGGAATATGATACTGAAAGACAGAGTGCACTCAAAAACAGATCAGAAATATAACGTTGGAACAAAGAAACTGGAACAGAATGAGAAACAATAAATCTTTAATAATGAACTGTCACAATTTCGGAACGTTGAATAAAATGTTCGCGACATTAGACTGGAACAATGATTCCAGTATTATTGGAATTTATACCTCTCATGGGCATTACATAACAGGGTGAGTAATAACGACGATATTAATCTTGAACACGAGAATGAAGCATTAGATCTGGAATGTGTAAAAATGGAACTTGATTCATGGAACATACGAAGGCATATAGCACTTGGAAGGGGTCAGGATAAGGATCTGGGATGGGGCGAGGGGAAGGAATGGTGCTCCAAGCACTTTGGGACGGTCGGGGATTGAACGCCGGTCTGCATGAATCGAGACCGTTGCTCTACCCTCCAGCCTAAGTGGTGGGATACGAGTGGAGCCGAAGATCAAGGAAATCTATTCTAGCAGAAGGTATTAAACGATAGCGAAACATGTATGGAACAATTTAATTTTAACTCAAACCCTAGGACACGAAAGTTCACCTGGAAATTCGAGATTAGATATAATAGATGTATATACTAGATATAACATGGAAACATAGAAAACGGAATTGCGCGAAGTTAGTTATATATTCATAGTTCAACCCATCCTCTTAATATAAGAGGACTTAAAACATATATTAGGTCGAATGTTTATTAATGCACTGTTGGAGCCCTGAAAAATCATATTTTTTTGGTTACTGAATAAGCCCAAATGGCCTTTTAGAAAATGGAAAAGTAACTGAAGGATCTAACCAAACCTAACCTAACTTAACCTAACCTATTTTAACCTAACCTAACCCAACCTAACTTAACCTAACCTAACCTAACTTAACCTAACATCACCTAACCTAACCTAACCTGTCATAGCAATCCTGGACCTAACATAGGCTATTTTAAGCTTAATATAGTATCAGCTTGTTTTTTGTCCCATAATTTTTCCCCCGTGCCGTTTTCAAAATTAATAATACAAAATGTGAACAATATAGGCTACAAACAGTTCATTTTTGTAAGTTCGAGCAAATAGGTGTTATAAGTACGTTCTCTTATTTAAAAACGCTGTTCTGTGTTAATTAATGGTGGCGGGGACAGGAAGCCTGTACATGACGTGATATCGATGCCTTTCCCTAAGACGAGCTACTAACGACCTACTGCTTCCCTAGGTCGAACTACTAACGAACTATTACTTCCCAAGGTCGAACTACTATCGAACTACTGCTTCCTTAGGTCGAACTACTAACGAACTACTGCTTCCTTAGATCGAGCTACTAACGAACTACTGCTTCCTTAGGTCGAACTATTAACAAACTACTGCTTCCTAAGGTCAAACTACTAATGAACTATTACTTCCTTAGCTCGAACTACTAACGAACTACTACTTCCTAAGGTCAAACTACTAACGAACTAATACTTCCCTGGGTCGAGCTACTAACCCTCACTAGGAAGGTACAGTAACTTCCAGGAATCTATTTACTGCTAGCCGAAAAAATGCATCAGGCGAAAGGAAACATCCCCCAGCGTTTCTCTTTCCCACTAGGGGAATCGAACTCGGAATCTTCGATTGGCAGTCGAGAACGTAAACCAATATGCAACATGGATCTAATTGGCGATTGGAATGTGGAATCAACAGTCTGTTACTCGGCAACCCGTCCTCCTGTTTAGAGAGATAACTAACAGGGGAAAGCGCCAAGCCATTACGACTATATAGCACTTGCAAGGGGTCAGGATAAGGATTTGGGATGGGACGGGGGGGGGGGGGGGGGGGGGAAGGAATGGTGCATAACCACTTGGACGGTCGGGGATTGAACGCCGACCTGCATGAAGCGTGACGGTCGCTCTACCGTCCAGCCCAAGTGGTTTGAGAGTAGTTTCTGTAACTATGTGCACCATAGTACAAATAATGACGTACTAAGGAGTTAGATAGTAAAAAATGGTACTATTCACTTTATACCGGAAAAAATGAAGGTAAATAAAAATTAATTTAAATATTCCTAGGCCTAATATAGCACACATATGTGCTATATTAGGCCTCAGTTAGGTTAGTTTAGGTTAGGTTAATTTAGTTTGCCTTTGCAACATAAATAAAAAATGCCCGTTTCTGCCCGAAACGCTGCACGTACTAGTGGCTTTACAAGATTGTAAATACTATCCTATGTATCCTCACAATCCCAATGTACCTTCTTGTATATATATATATATATAAATAAATAAATAAATAAATAAAATCTTTTCCAGTGTGTCCAAATTCAATAGTACTGATTTGTACTTACTAATTGCGTCGTATGTGGGTATATGTACTATGGTCCTTATCGTTACTGTACTACAAAAAAACAGGAGGACAGGCTGTATTGGGATAGTTCTTCTGTACCCAACAAGGAATCCATCCACAGAAAAATCAGCTGAACACAAAAAAGGTAGAACTTGAACTAAACGTCAAAAAGCCATTTCCTCTGACAAACTAACGCAATTGTATGCAAAAAAGTGGATTGAAACAGAAAGAACCTGAATGTATGTGATCGGTTAAAACTGCTTTTTTTATTTGTATTTTTTTGGTATTAAAAAAACACTCAATAAATAGGCTCTGAAAGGGGTTAAAAGTGTTTATATGCGTTTTTTCTGAAAATGGGAAAGAGAATGGGACAGTGGATGCCAGGGTGAATTATCCTCCATGTTAATGGCGGGAGCGGGACAACATCACCGAGAATTATATATTCTTGATACATATACGAGAGGTGGAAATGTGCCGCATATGGGCGCGGGGCATGCGTTCTGATGGGTGCGGGGCATGCGTTCTGTTGGGTCGCGGGGCATGCGTTCTGTTGGGTCGCTGGGCATGCGTTCTGTTAGGTCGCTGGGCATGCGTTTTGTTGGGTCGCGGGGCATGCGTTGAGTCACTGGGCATGCGTTCTGTTGGGTCGATGGGCATGCGTTCTGTTGGGTCGCGGGGCATGCGTTCTGTTGAGTCACGGGGCATGCGTTCTGTTGAGTCGCTGGGCATGCGTTCTGTTGGGTCGCGGGGCATGCGTTCTGTTGGGTCGCGGGGCATGCGTTCTGTTGGGTCGCGGGGCATGCGTTCTGTTTGGTCGCTGGGCATGCGTTCTGGTGGGTCGCTGGGCATGCGTTCTGATGGGTCGCTGGGCATGCGTTCTGTTGGGTCGCTACACATGCGTTCTGTTGGGTCACTGGGCATGCGTGCCAAGGTCTTTCAATGCCATCACCTGACTCATCTCGCAGCATGCAACCCACAACAGTTGCCTGACTCTCAGGTACATATATATTTCAAGCGGAGCAGAGGTTTCCCTCGCGGGAATCGAACCCGGGACCATGCGGTTCCGAGACGACTATCTTTTTCCAACGAGTATTTTAAGCGTGTATCATACGTGTACGTAACAGATGGGATCGTGTTTGAATGACAAGGAGGAATCCCCGGTTCGAATTTCGCATGGTGGGGGCAGAAACGGTTTGGCACGTTTTTAATCACCTAATGCCGCTGTTCACCTGGCAGTAAATAGGTACCAGTGAATTATTCAACTGTTGTGGGGGGTGATGCTTACTGGGGGAGGGGTCAGTATTGTTTTACCTTTGGGGGAGGGGAGGGGGAGGGAACTTGACATCAGTCTAATGTATATACATACACGGGCTGCCTGTCCCTAGACAAAAAATTGAATTAATATAATCGTTTTCGTTTTCATGTCAGCAATTTTAAGGGGTAACCCCATTACCCTGGTGCTAGGTCTCTCCCAATCGGTGATACCAGTTATCGCCTGAGTATGGAAGCTCTTGTGTGTATTTGTGCCGAGTGGAGCCAGGATTCAGGCTGCCAGTCAATCCCAGATGCTGCCACGATTGCTCAGTTTTTCTTTGCCACACTCTCCCTGTTACTCTTGTAATTTGCTTTCTACCCATTCATTCTCTCTCTCTCTCTCTTTGTCTCTCTCTCTCTCTCTTTGTCTCTCTCTCTCTCTCTTTGTCTCTCTCTCTTTCTCCCTCTCTCTCTCTGCCTCTCTCTCCCCCTCTCTATGAACGCCGCCGTCAGCAAGGCTAGCAATATCTCCGACAATCCTCGCTAAATCAGGTTTGAGTCGCGTCAAGCAACTAACATATTTACGAGTTTCGCTGAGGTTGGCTGAAGCAGATTTTAAAGGATAAATTGAAATCATGAGAGCTTCTACTTTCTGAGGATATAACAGTGAAGTCATCTTTGTATGTGTGTGTTTGTCTGTTTCCAGTGTGTGTTTGTGTATGTACTCACCTTGTTGTGCTTGTGTGTAGGGGGGGGGGTTGAGCTTCGGCTCTTTGGTCCCGCCTCTCAACCGTTAATCTACAGTGTGTGTGTATGTGTTTCAGTCGTGGTTCGCATAGTAATTGGTAAGAGAATGTTCCGCTTGTTTGGGTGAATGAAGGAGCTGGATTCCATCTCTTGGGCCCTGCCTCCCGTCCCTCAAGAGGCTGTGGCACAAAATCTCGACTCCTTTAGTGTGCGTATAATTTGCATCACCAGTCATCACAAGTCATCACAAGTCATCACCAGTCATCACAAGTCATCACAGGTCTTCACAAGTCATCACCAGTCATCACAAGTCATCACAAGTCATCACCAGTCATCACCAGTCATCACAAGTCATCACCAGTCATCACAAGTCATCACCAGTCATCAGAAGTCATCACAAGTCATCACCAGTCATCACAAGTCATCACAAGTCATCACCAGTCATCAGAAGTCATCACAAGTCATCACCAGTCATCACAGGTCATCACCAGTCATCACCAGTCATCACCAGTCATCACAAGTCATCACCAGTCATCACCAGTCATCACAGGTCATCACCAGTCATCACAAGTCATCACCGGTCATCACCAGTCATCAGAAGTCATCAGAAGTCATCACCAATCATCACAAGTCATCACCAGTCATCACCAGTCATCACAAGTCATCACAAGTCATCACCAGTCATCACCAGTCATCACCAGTCATCACAACTCATACCTGGCCCCTGGCCAAGATTGTGGGGGTAGAACTAACATAAACGGCTCCAGGAATGTTCCAGATATACCCCCCACGAGTAGTTCACGTATACTTCAGATATACTTAGGTATACTGAATGTATACTCCAGATATACTCCAGGTATACTCAATGCATACTCCAGGTATATGCACTATGAATCAACTTAAGAGTTAACACACGCAGCCTGAGGCACCGCGCAGAAATATCCATAAACAAAAAAAACTAACACAGAAATATTAGGATCACCCTAATCAATAATTAATCTAATTAAATAATCCGAAGCTTATCTAATAAGCTTCTGATAATAAGTTTTTTTTGGTTCAACTACAGCTTATTATCGATATCATTGATCAACACCCTTACTAAGTTTGTCTTGAATTGTCATCCCTTACTGTCGTTCTAAGGTCGTTCAGTCGTTCTAAAATAAAAAAAGTGTTGCAATCTTTACCAAGTTCACTTCACTTCTCCATCACCCTGAGACTGGCGCTCTGACTAGCACTCTTGTCATGCACGGAGACATAACAGTAACATGATAACGTCACACACAGCAAAGCGTGTGTCAGGGAACACCCCAGCACATAGGTTCGAATCCACATCACGGCTTCTGTGGTTACTTGTAATTCATTCCTGTGGTTAGTCAAACTAAAATTCTGTCGTGAAAAGAGAGTAAATATCATTACTGTATTAAAACTAACAATAAATCACATTGACTGGTGAAATAGAAGAACTATTTGCCTCATCACATATATATATATATATATATATATATATATATATATACATATATGTCCCATGTTAACATAGCAATTTCAATGTCTATATCTATGAAATAGAAGGTCTGTCTGTTTGATCATAGTTGGAGCCCATGCACATAGGGTTAGTCTCACCCAACGTTGCAGAATGACACACGAGTGGTCGGGGACTGTAATAGGCAATTCGAAAACGGCGCCCCCCTCCCCCAGGCTACTACTGCGGTTGCTAGAGACTCTCATCTCAGGAATGGTGTTGAGAGAGAGAGAGAGAGAGAGAGAGAGAGAGAGAGAGAGAGAGAGAGAGAGAGAGAGAGAGAGAGAGAGAGAGAGAGAGAGAGAGAGAGAGAGATGATCTAATCCAAGTCGTCCATTCCATATTCCATTTAGTCATTTATAAGTAGAATAAATTTGCTATTAACGTTGAATAGAATAAATCCAGTTATGTTATGAACATTCAGCTTATAAAATGTAAATATTTTCCCATTTCGTCAATGTAAACATAAATTGATATGCTTTATTTGTAAACAATAATATCTGAATTTAACGATGCAAATAAAAAGTCCAAATAAAGTCTACATTTCACCTCTCCTTTACTGCCTTTGGAGGGGAAGCTTGGCCTTTTCCCCCTCGACCGAAGACTTACCACAATCCCTAGCTCAACCTGGAGGGGAGAGCAGGGTCCTCCTCTCAACTCGCTCCTCCATTTTTCCCTTTCAACTCACTTTCACTCCACTTTCCCCTTCAATTGGCCTTCATTGTATCTGTTTTGTCTCATTAAACTAATCCAGCTCCATGAGCAGTAGCTTCACTACCAGCACCACCACCACCACCACCACCACCACTACTACCACCAGCATCACCATCACCACCAGCATCACCACCAACGCTAACACCACCAGCATCATCACCCCCACCCCAACCTGCATCACAACTACCACCACCACCACCACTACCAGCACCACCACAACCATCACCACTACCACCACTACCAGCACCACCACAACCAACACCATCACCACCACCACCACCACCACCACCACCACCACAGTGGGAGGAAAACTCTACAACATATAATCTGATATAGTAATAAAGTAAATAATTAATTTAAATAAATATTAGAGAAATGGACAGTAAAAACTTTTAAATGTTACATGGATTATTTCCCCTACACACATTTTGGGTGTAAAACCAATAATGCTGGAATTACCTATTGTATATGAATGTTGAGGTGATTTGAATAATAAAGTTAATTAACTAATCAAGTTATAGGGTTAGTAATCTAACTACAATTTTAAAACTAGAAACAAAATCTTAGCTTTCAAGCAGTTCATGTGGAATGCGTCAGACAGCCTTCCGTAACCAATCTAACACTGATTAGGGGAAATACACTTATTGGTGCTTTTTGATGATTTCGCGTCTTAACGATTGGACACCCTATAACACGGGATTATGGCCATAAAACGTGAAAAAGGATTACTCATCCAACCAGACGCGGTGTCCTCAATAACAGATGAAGCTGACAGCCAAGTCTGGGATCCGATAATGCTCGGATGATCCGTATAATAGACGATGATAATAGCGAGCTCCGGGACGCCGATCAAAGATGGCTTCTCCTCAGCCAAGTCTCTAGGCGAGTGACCAGTAACGCGCGCGCCACCTGGATCCCTCACTGTGTACGCGCTCGGCATATATGTCACGATATTTTAATCTGGTTTACTATCTCATTAAATCACTGCGCACTCCAGGTATCAACAGACGGTTTTCCGCCGAGTATATTATTGAACTGAAGTGTCTTTAGATAAACAACGGATATATATATATATATATATATATATATATATATATATATATATATATATATATATATATATATATATATATATATATATATATATATATATATATACCCCCTATTAGACTATTTTACAGGAACTTCTTTTCCACAGCTCATAAAACGGAGGAAAGGGTCCTGAAAGATATTGTTAATAGAAACGTTATCCCCACAGACAAAAATCAGAAGATACAATTGACGATCTACTATAAAACCAAGAAAACGGCCAATCTACTCATGAGAACCTCTCCAGACACAAAGCAGAACGCTTTAAAAGAGACATATGTCGTCTATGCCTTCAAATGCCCACTTGGGGACTGTAAGCCTCAAAGAATTCAGTATATAGGACAACAAGACAACAACATCTCTTTCCAGGCGATTAACGATGCATAAGCAACAGGGCTCCATTAAGGAACATATAATCTCTTCCCACAACCAGACCATCACCAGAGAAGTCTTAACAAAAAACACGGAAATCATCGATAGATACAGCGATAGCAGGCTGCTTGATATCTGCGAGGCACTTTACATTAAGAAGTCGACACCAGCAATCAACAGCCAATTAATGCACAACTATATTCTACCCACTTCAAGATTCTGCACCAATATAGAAGCATAAAGAAATATGGGCCAATAGGCCCTCTGCAGTTACTTCCATTCTTCCCTTTAACTTACAAAATATTATACCCATTGTTTCGTGTTCTGTCTTGTGTTGAAAGTTTGTTTTCACCTCATCCAAAACTGTTGTAACATATCACCTCACCCAAATGCAGGTATAAAATCGAAGCTGTTTGAACTCTGTTCAGTTATAGTTGTGTGTGTGTGTAAACTAAAGTCTTTGAAAATGTAATAAGTTTTACGAAAGGCGTTCAAGTGTCGCGTCAGACTAGAAATAAAAATGAATTTTGGAGAACTGATTTTTCAGTTACCATCAACAGTGAAAAGAAATATAAGAAACAGAGAAAATTCGTGTTAGAATTATTAATCTTACTTTTTCGGTCATATTTAATAATATATATATATATATATATATATATATATATATATATATATATATATATATATATATATATATATATATATATATATATATATATATAACCTAGAAGGGGTACCACCTCTGGTGCAAGTGTAGGGACCCATAGCCTCGGAGAAGAAAATAAAGAGTACTCAGAGAAGACCTTGTGGATCCTCACTGAACACTTTGATATTTTCTTCTCCTACCACCCCTATTCTTTTGTTATGTGTGTATATTTATATAACTTTATTGAAAATGTCATTACACAAAAAAAGTTACAATATTGATTACATGCAGGGTACAAGGCTACTTGTCACAAGTTGTACAGCTCTTCCAGCTCCTCAGATGGTGGGCAGGAACCATGGATGCAGTGAGCATTTCCTCTCTGGATTGCCACACTAAGGCGATGAAAAAGAAAACTGGCAGCTCTAGGGTTTCTAGTTGTTTCGATTAGCTTAGACCCCAACTCCTTCAAAAAGCTAGCAGCACTTTTACCCCAGGCACCAAGTGTCTCTGAGGCAATGGGGACAAAATTGTAGTGGTGCTCAAGGTCTCTGTATTTACGTGACTTGGCCGCTTCCCGGTGATTGGCAGCTCCTCCTGCTTGTGTAGCACTGAAGTCAACATAGGTATTGGCTAAAGTTGAAACGCATGTGTAGTCCCACACCAACTGTCTACCATTCTTCCAGGGGTTCACCGTGATTCCGTCTGGGCGACCGACAGGCTCATCAGAGTTGCGGGACATTAGGTAACGGGGCTCTCTCTCTGCTGGACAACCGGCTGTGGTAAGGCTTCTCTTAATATTGTCATTGACCTCGCCGTGTCTTGCATGCCATCCTCCTGTCCTTTGGCAGAGAAGGCCATGCCGTCCGTATCTGTCGGCCTCTGCCTCGCCGCTAATACACCTGTATTCGGTGTGGATTGGGGCAGCGAGGCGGAGAGCCACGGCAATTCGGAGGGCCTGCGGTGTGAGACGGGTGCCGGTTGCTGACATTGGGGTTGCTAATAGGAAATCACCTGCATGGGGAGCTGCTACAGCTCTAAGTCGGGCAGTGTCATGTGGTGTTGTTGCAGCTTCTAGCAAAGTCGCAGCTTCTTGGTCGGCTATGGGGCGATCCCAGCTGGATTGCTTATGGGCTTCAGAAGGCGGTGGTTGGGGTGCTGGTCCTGCGAGAGAGACCCATTTGGTTGTGCAGTCTGTGAAGCTGGGATCATGTACCCCAGCCTGTTGAACTAGGTGCTCAGGTAGGATTTCCTTCACCAAGTTGTCAGACCCCACTGAAGAGGACAGGAACGCTGGTACAGCAATTTGTGTTGCTGTGCGCACGCCAAGGCCCCCGAGTCTGACAGGAAGGGAGGCCTGTTTCCACTGTAAGTCGCTGAGGGAAAGATTGAGGGCTTTTTCTAGTGTTGATTTCAGCAAGCTGTCGTACTCTTCTAATTTAATATTGTTGAAAGATGGCGAACATCTTAGAAAGTATATATATATATATATATATATATATATATATATATATATATATATATATATATATATATATATATATATATATATATATATATATATATATATATATATATATATATATATTTAGCTTGAATGATTGGTGGCAGCAAACCTTCAATCTTCCTAATATTCTAGCATTTCTACTTTCTACTCCTCTACTCTCCTCCTTGATCTCATTTTCTCCCTCTCAGTCTAAACTTTTCCTCTTCCCTCACCACTCTTCCTCATTTCTACCTCTACCTCTTCCCATGGGTTCCTTCATGCTTCATTCCTTTTCTTTCCATTTTCCGATACGTTACACGGTAATGGTGGTGGAGGTAATGGTGTGGTAATAGGGGTGATGGTGGTAACAATGGGAGTTGGTACCAGTTATTGGTGATTATGGTGAGAGCGATGATGGTGGTGGCTCCTGTTAGTATGGGTGATTTTGTTGTCTGTTACTGTTATGTCTTTTTTGTAATGACAGCTTGACTGGTGATGCTTTTGTGTTAGTGCTGGAGTGCTCCTGTTGCAGGTGTTGGAGGGCTCCTGTTGCAGGTGTTGGAGTGCTCCTGTTGCAGGTGTTGGAGTGCTCCTGTTGTAGGTGTTGGTGTTCCACCAGGAAAATAGTGCAACTCTTTCTCACGTGCATACTGAAGCTTCCATGTGAGTGGGAATGGTTTTGTGGGAGTGGGCTGGGTGTGAGTAGGCTGGGTGGGAGTAACCGGTGTGGGAGTGGGCTGCATGAGAGTGGGCGGAATAGTTATATCTTCACGAGACTATATAATACCTCGCAACCTACTTCAGTGCTTCACTAAAAGACTTACAAACATGGTTTAATGTTGACAACAACCTCTACTGCACTGGTATCCCGACCAACTGTGTTTACACTCCTCCTCCTCCTCTTCCTACACCCCCTCCTCCTCCTCCTCCTCCTCCTCCTCCTCCTCCTCCTCCTCCTCCTCCTCCTCCTCCTCCTCCTCCCCCCCCTCCTCTTCCTCCTCCACCCCCTCCTGCCCCTCCTCTTGATCCTGTCTGCCTCTCCAAAAACAATCCATCGCCTTTGATCTTAGTGTAGACGCTGCAGGCACTCTGGCTGTTATCTTAGTGCTGCTGCTGTTGGTGTATAACTTGTTTAAGCTTCAAGCTGTTGGTATCTAAGCTCCTGCTGTTACTCATGCTGTTGCATCTGCCGCTGCTGTTGATATTAGTCCTCTCGTAAGCTACGTATCAACCCTACGTTTGATTAAGCGCGACTAACCTGTTTGTATTGTTGATGGCAGGATTGTTAGCATTACTATTCCATAACTTTTTTTAACTATTGACCAGGTGGAATATTGACCAGGTGGAATATTGACCAGGTGGAATATTGACCAGGTGGAATATTGACCAGGTGGAATATTGACCAGGTGGAATATTGACCGGGTCGAACATTCACCAGATGAACCATTGACCAAGTGAAACAATCACCAAGTGAATCTTTCATCAGATAACATAACTAATACGACAGATAACTGTCTCTTAATCAGTTCAGTTTGCTTAAATGTTCGTTTTAAAATAGGCGCTCGAGAATGTCCCTCTGAAATGTTTGCTTTCAGAAGGCACAACCTCTCACACGTTGAGAGGTTGAGCTATCTCCCACCCTCGCCTGGGCGCCACGGGTGATGGGAGAGGGAAATTGGGAGAGGTAAAAGAGGGAATTGAAAAGTTGGGAGAGCGAAATTTGAGATCTAGGGGGAGAAGAAATGGGGATGGTGTGAGTGAATGAGAATGAGAATCGCCAGAGAGAGAAATTTGTGAATTCTTCGATAAAACTGGGAGACTTCTAGAGAGAAAAAAAATAGGATACTACAAAAGCCCCCAAAAATGCATCCTATAAGAAAAAAAAGTGGCAGACGTCTAGAGATAAAATTGGGAGTCTTCAAGAACCAAAATAAGGCAGTCTTCAAGATTTTAGAATTGGGAGACTTCAAGAGTTGAAATGGGAGTCTCGGCCGTCTAACCATAAAATGGTACTCTACAAGCAAGAAAATATTGAGTCTTCAAGACAGACATTAGCAATTTTCAAGAAAGAAATTTGGAAGTCTTCAAAATAAAATTGAAACAGTTGAAGAGGAAAATTAGGCAACAAGGAAGAACCGAAAAGTAATTTGGAAATTGTAGAGCGAATGTAAAGGAAGAAGGAAATTTAAGATGGGAAGAGATAATTGGCAAGTGGAAGAGAAAAAATTGGGAGTTGGTGAGGAGTGAAGCACGAATATGGTAAAAAGGTATTGATAATAATTGAACGGTAGGACGTCGCTCTACCGTCCACTTGGGGTGCACGGTAGAGCAACGGTTTCGCTTCATGCAGGTCGGCGTTCAATCCCCGACGGTCTAAGTAGTTGGTCATCATTCCTCCCCCATCCCCTCTCCCCCCTCGTCCCATTCCAAATCGTTATCCTGACCACTTCCCAGTGCTATATAGCCGTAATGGCTTGACGCTTACTCATGATAATTCCCCTCCCTTCTCCTGCTGCTGCTGATATTTTGTGTCGCTTCTCCTCCTGGTGCTGATATTTATCTTACAAATGCTGTCGCAGCACCACCATCACAACCACCACCACCACCACCACCACCAACACCACCACCACCACCAGCACCACAACCATCACCACCACCACCAGCACCACCAGCACCACCACCACCAACACCACCACCACCACCAGCATCACCACCACCACCAGCACCACAACCATCACCACCACCACCAGCACCACCACCACCACCACCACCAGCCCCACAACCACCACCATCACCACCACAACCACCACCACCACCACCACCACCACCACCAGCACCACAACCACCACCATTCACCACCACAACCACCACCACCACCACCACCACCAGCACCACACACCACCACCACCACCAGCACCACCACCACCACCAGCACCACCCCCCCCCCCACCACCACCACACACCACCCCCACCACCACTCAAGGGGAAAAACAACAGCTCCACAGCGCCTGGCGAGGAAGTATGAGGCGTCACCAGAAGCAGTGTTGCTCTCCAACACTGACGTAGACGGTGTTGAAGTATGGCATCTCCGCCAGGCCTCCAGGAGACGCCGTCGATTGCCAAGGACGAACAGCGGATCGTGAGAAGAGTGACGTAGTCTTCCCTTCCTCTCCTCTCTTCCTCCTCCTCCTCTCCTCTCTTCCTCCTCCTCCTCTTCTTCTTCCTCCTCCTCCTCCTCCTCCTCACACATTATGCTGGGGACTGGACCCTCCATCAAATGGCGAATTCCGCTTGAGCGTTGTTGCGCATAAGTAATACAGCACTACCCTCGCTGCCACGTGAGTAATGAGACACACTACACCTGAGAGACACATTGTGCGTGAGACACACTATGCGTGAGACACATTGGAGTGAGACACACTATGCGTGAGACACATGGGAGTGAGACACACTATGCGTGAGACACATTGGAGTGAGACACACTATGCGTGAGACACACTATGCGTGAGACACATTATGCGTGAGACACATAGGAGTGAGACACACTATGCGTGAGACACATTATGCGTGAGACACATTATGCGTGAGACACATTATGCGTGAGACACATAGGAGTGAGACACACTATGCGTGAGACACACTATGCGTGAGACACATAGGAGTGAGACACATAGGAGTGAGACACACTATGCGTGAGACACATTATGCGTGAGACACGTATTGCGCGAGAGACATTATGCGTGACATAGTTCGTCTGCAGCCGAAAGACATTGGGGGTGGAGGAGGAGGGGTATGAGGGGGCGTGGAGGGGGTAAGAGGGGGGCGTGAAGGGGGTAAGAGGGGGTAAGAGGGGGTAAGAGGGGGCGTGGAGGGGGGTAAGAGGGTACAAGAGGGGTTCGGTAGACGACAAGAGCGAGGAGTTAAGACTCAGAGCTTCGAGGAGCGGGTGTTGGGGGTAAGGGGGTGGGGGGTAACACGTTAATGCAGGAGGCAGTGAGGTGTTAAGGCGGGAGGGGGGGGGGTGTGAAGGCTTATTGGTGTGTGGGGGGGGGGAGGTAGTGTCAACTCGTAAAGGGGGTGCGTTAAGGCGTTTGCAAATAGTGTAATTGGTGTATGGAACAAATTACCGGATATCGTAATAGACACAAGATCACTGGAGTGTTTCAAGCGTAGATCAGACACATATACGGATGCATCTGAGTGGATATAAAGAGGCGCTGCCTCGCGCGATCCAATACGCCATCTGCGCTTTAATTGTAGCCTTCTGTTGACGCCAAACCAATAGAGCCTATAGAAAACATTGAAAAGCATCACTGAAAGTACTCAAAGTATGGGTAACGATGTGTATCAGTGCTATACCGACGGTTCTGTAGAAGAAGGTGGACGATGTACCGGATGTGCATGCAATATATTTGAACAATCTTCTCTCGTACATACAGTAATGAAGCGCGTCAATGATCTTCTCTCGTACATACAGTAATGAAGCGCGTCAATGATCTTCTCTCGTACATACAGCAATGAAGCGCGTCAATGATCTTCTCTCGTACATACAGTAATGAAGCGCGTCAATGATCTTCTCTCGTACATACAGCAATGAAGCGCGTCAATGATCTTCTCTCGTACATACAGCAATGAAGCGCGTCAATGGCTGGGTAAGTACAACTCAAACCACACTTGCAGGCATATACCTTGCCACTGAAATTTAAAAAGACAAAGGCAGTGGACTTATATACTGTGACTCGCAGAGTGCACTCCTGCTCCTGGCATTGAACGCACATAGTTAGTGACACACAGAAAATAGTCAGTGATATTCGAATGAATGTTTTAGCTGCTAAAAAAAACAGATTTGAAATTAAATTCCTATGGATACCATCACATGTTGGCATCTCAAGGCATGACAGTGTTGATATGCTTGCTAAGACAGCCTGTAGAAAATCAGTGGTAGAAATTGATATGGGTGTTTCATTAGCAGTGACAAAGAGAATACTTAAACAAATATCTAATGAAGATCTCACCGACCTAACAAATTCACAAAGACCTGAAAGTTGTAGCATTAAATATTATAATAGATATCGTGAGGAGACATTCACATATGGGACTAATAGAACAAGAATGTGATGTTATAGTGGCCAGAATACGCCTGGGATATAGACGTATCTGGCAGCTTTCTCAAAACCCAAATGTCGAGTACACAATGTTACATTTACATTTACATTTATTACATTTCACCTTTGTAAATGCACATTAATGACACTATGTAAAAGACACCTCGAACACTTTATGTAGGGCATACGTAAATCTGTGTATCTATGTATTTACGTATGTAGGTTAGCTTAGCATTTTAAAAGCACTGAACACCTTCTGTGGTTCATTGTTCAATAAACCCCTGAACTATAGGTTTAACACATCTCTAACCCTGTCCATGGAGGACAGAAGAAAATGTATATATGCTAGTTAGCATTGTAAATGTGTGGCCACGTCTGTGGTAGAAAATAATAAAGAAAAAAATATTATGCATTGATGACGGTTCTCTTATACATGTCAGTGCATTCACTCTAACCATTCATCCATTTTCTTGCATCAGTTGAAGCGTCATCAATGCATATGTAGGTCTTGCAATACGTACATGCTCTTCTTGGCAGCTCTTGCACCACGAACTTGAACGAATCCGCTAAATTGTTGTGAACAACGATTGCACAAATACTGAATTCAAAGAAATCGTCAGTAAGAAGCTAGGCAGCCAACTGACTGAGGATAATCAGGCCCCAAGGGTAGAAAATTGGCCCTCAAGAGAAAACATTTTAGTGTATTATAAAAATACATTCATTAAGGCATACAGGAAGGATGCGCAGGTGATACGAGACATAATTGACAGGAATTGCAAACCTTACAGTGAAAACGCCAGGATGCGTCCTGTCATTCATTATAACAACCCTCGTACATCATCTCTCATTATGAGAAAGAACACCTCTGCCTCCTCTGACAAACTGAGGTGTACCAATGTAGTGTGTCATTACAAATGCAGCTCTGGAGACTGTGCCCTCCGAAATATATGCTACATTGGACACATAACGAATACATTGAGTAAACGTCTTAAACTACATTTGCAAGAGGGAGTTATTAAGCAGCATCATTCTCAACACCACAACACCATCCTTAATCACCAAGACACAGTGAATGCACGACGATAACCACACGTACCGACGACCGCAGGAGGCTGTGTTCACTCGGGAGTTGACACCAGTAATCAACTTCCAGATGAATTTGGCATCGAGGTGTACCTCACACATATATATAGGTGGGTGTACCAACACACACACACTATATATATATATATATATATATATATATATATATATATATATATATATATATATATATATATATATATATATATATATATATATATATATGCGGATAATCCACAGAGAAATATGAAATGAGGTGAACGTTTCGGCTTGTTAAAGCCTTTGTCAACACCAGACTGACTATTCAGTCAGTCAGTCTGGTGTTGACAAAGGCTTTAACAAGCCGAAACGTTCACCTCATTTCATATTTCTCTGTGGATTTTCCGCATAAAATGATCAGTGTTTTGTGATCGTCAATTGCATATATTTATATATATATATATATATATATATATATATATATATATATATATATATATATATATATATATATATGCAAACAAGCCTGAATGGTCCCCAGGACTATATGCAACTAAAACTGAGCAACTGAGTGATAGCAACTGAGTTTTCAGTTATATATATATATATATATATATATATATATATATATATATATATATATATATATATATATATATATATATATATATATATATATATAGATAGATAGATGGATAGATAGATAGATAGATATAACAGTGTTATCATCCATCTGAACATGATGTCATCAACCTTCTTCCCGTGATAACAATTTATCAGTCCCCGTGGCGAAGTGATAGTACACTCGCCTGGCGTTTCGCGAGCGCTTTAGCCTGGGTTCGTGTCCTGGCCGTGGAGGATTGACTGGGCGCCAATCGTTAACTGTAGCCTTTGTTCATCCAGCACTGAATGGGTACCTGGTTGTTAAACGATTTGGCGGGTCGTATTCCAGGGAAAATTAGGATTTAGGACCTGCCCGAAACGTTTTGCGTGCTAGTGGCTGTACAAGAATGTAAGAACTCTTGTATATAAATAAATAAATATATATATAATATATATATATATATATATATATATATATATATATATATATATATATATATATATATATATATATATATATATCTGTTATAGCACCAAGCTATAAATAAATATATTTTATTCAACAAAGAAATGCGAAAGAATTGGACACAATTAATTTACATAAATAGATACGACTAAAACGTTGAGAAATGGTAAAAGTCCAATTTGAGGCAGGTGGTGCTGCAGTGTTCTCACAGGCAGATTACTGGATTCATTCGTTCTGTGAATCCGGGATTTACTGGGTATTTTCCCGCGGTAATCGGCCTCCACTACCCAGCGTGGTAAATTTATGTGTAAAGCCGCAAGCTGGTCTGGCGTAAGGTGGGCGTCAGGTGGGTATCAGGTGGGTGTCAGGTGGGTGTCGGGTGGGTGTCAGGTGGGTGTCAGGTGGGTGTCAGGTGGGTGTCAGGTGGGTGTCAGGTGGGCGTCAGGTAGGTGTCAGGTGGGTGTCAGGTGGGTGTCAGGTGGGCGTCAGGTAGGTGTCAGGTGGGCGTCAGGTGGGTGTCAGGTGTGTCAGGTGGGCGTCAGGTGGGTGTCAGGTGGGTGTCAGGTGGGCGTCAGGTGGGCGTCAGGTGGTGGGAGGTGAGCGAAACGTGGGCGTCAGGTGGGTGTCAGGTGGGTGTCAGGTGGGTGTCAGGTGGGCGTCAGGTAGGTGTCAGGTGGGTGTCAGGTGGGTGTCAGGTGGGTGTCAGGTAGGTGTCAGGTGGGCGTCAGGTGGGTGTCAGGTGTGTCAGATGGGTGTCAGGTGGGTGTCAGGTGGGCGTCAGGTAGGTGTCGGGTGGGTGTCAGGTGGGTGTCAGGTGGGCGTCAGGTGGGCGTCAGGTGGTGGGAGGTGAGCGAAACGTGGGCGTCAGGTGGGCGTCAGGTTGTGGGAGGTGAGCGAAACGTGGGCGTCAGGTGGGCGTCAGGTGGGTGTCAGGTAGGTGTCAGGTGGGTGTCAGGTGGGTGTCAGGTGGGTGTCAGGTGGGTGTCAGGTGGGTGTCAGGTGGGTGTCAGGTGGGCGTCAGGTGGGTGTCGGGTGGGTGTCAGGTGGGCGTCAGGTGGGTGTCAGGTGTGTGTCAGGTGGGCGTCAGGTGGGCGTAAAGTGGGCGGCCCCGCTCGTTACAGTGTGTTTATACCGTCCAAGAAACTCTGACATAAACGGACAAAAATAAGGATAAAGAGAAAGTGTGTAATTACTTAAGTGTAGTTACAGTATGAGGGCTACGCTCGTGGTGTCCCGTCTTCCCGGTACTCTTTGTCGTATAACGCTTATACGCTTATCGTATAACAACTGACGGCTTTGGCCTTCACCACCTTCTCACTTAGCTTGTTCCAATCGTCTGCTACTCTGCTTGCAAAATAAAAATGTATAACATTTTTTGGCACCTTTGTTTCCTTAGCTTGAACCTGTGTCGTCTTGTTTTCGAAGTTGCTGGTTTCAGGAATTCCTCTTTGTCAATTTGGTAGATTCTAGTTATTATTTTGTAAGTGTTGGTCATATCACTTCTTTTTCTTTTATCTTCTTGTTTTGGGATGTTTAACGCTTCTAGTCTTACCTTGTAACTCCTGTTTATCAGTTCTGGGGCCAGATTCATGAAAGAACTTACGCAAGCACTTACGAACGTGTACATCTTTATTCAATCTTTGACGGCTTTGGTTACATTTATTAAACAGTTTACAAGCAGGAAAACTTCCCATTCAGCTGTTGTTATTGTTATAAACAGCCTCCTGGTGCTTCGGAGCTCATTAACTGTTTAATAATTGTAAACAAAGCCGCCAAAGATTGAGAAAAGATGTACAGGTTCGTAAGCGCTTGCGTAAGTGCTTTCGTGAATCTGGCCCCAGGAAGGCATTTTGTAGCATGTCGCTGCACCTTTTCCAGTTTACTGATGTGCTTCTTGAGTTATTGGCACCCAACAACTGCTGCATATTCCAATTTTGGTCTCAGAAAAGTCATGAACAGTTTCTTTAGTATTTCACCGTCAATGTAATTAAAAGCAAGAGTGAAGTTAGAAAGCGATGCTCCTCGTACTATATTCTCTATGTGTTCCTCTGGTGGCAGCTTACTGTCCAACCCCCCCCCCCCCTCCCTAGGTCTCGGTCTTTATTAGAGTTCTGTAATTACATTCTACATAATTTGTAAGTTGTGTGTGGTGTATTTTCTCCGATTCCACATTCTATAAATGGCATTTATTCACATTGAATTCCATTTGCCACTTGACGCTCCAAGCACTTATTTTTTTCTTGATCGATTTGAAGGTCATTACAATCGTCTGCGTCTCCTATCTTCCCCAGTATCTTAGCATCATCTACAAACATGTTCATATAATTCTATATTCCTTCTGGTAGATCGTTTATGTAGACGATGAACATTACTGGTGCAAGAACTGAACCCTGTGGTACTCCGCTAGTGACATTCCTCCAGTCAAGATATATTGTCTCTGATTACTGCCCTCATCTGTCTGTCAGTTAGAATATTTGTCATCCATGTCAGAAGTCTCCCTGTCACTCGACCAGCATGTTTCAGTTTCCAGAACAGCCTCTTGTGTACTACTCTATCAAAATCTTTTTTTTTTAGGTTCAGAAAGACACTGTCAACCCAACCACCTCTTTACTGTAGAATCTCTGTAGCTCTAGAGAGAAAAAATTATATAGATTTGTTACACAGGATCTTCCTGTTCGAAAACTATATCGTCAGTCTGTTATTATATCATTACTCTATAGGTGTTCAACCCATTTGGTTTTAACTATTTTTTCTAGAGTTTTGACTGCCACGTTTGGTAGTGAAACAGGTTTATGATTTAAAGGTTCCTCTCGACTATCATTTTTATAGATTGGTACTACGTATGCATTTTTCCGTATATCTGCAAAGATTTCTGAGCACAAGGATGACTGGAATATTATTTGGATTGGAATGCTCAGCCTAGTTACACATTCTCGTAACACCCAAGGTGAAACTCCATCAGGTCCAACTGCTTTATTTCTTCCTTGCCCCTTGAGTAATTTTTCCACTTCATCTTGGGACACCTCTATGTATTCAATGGTGTGTTATGGAATTGGTATTGGGTCCAGCTCTCTGAAATCCTCATTTTGTATAAACACACTTTGGAACTGTTCATTTAGCGTTTCACACATTTCTTTTTCATTCTCAATAGTCCTGTTCTCCGGTCTTGATCTCTTTATTTTATCCTTTACATGCAGCTTGCTTTCAATGAATTAATTGAAAAGGGCTGGATGTGTTTTACATTTGTCTGCTATACCTTTCCTAAAGTTCCTTTCTGCCTCTCTCCTCACTGTTGTGTAACTGTTTCTTCCTTGCTTGTAGTGCTGGTATGTTAGCGGATTAGGCCTCCTCCTATACTGTACCTATTTTCTTGTTTTTTCCTCTCTGGTCATCTCACAATTTCTGTTGAAACAATCCTGTTTTCTGGTCCTGCATCTCCGTTTTGGGATGAATGTTTCTGTTCCTTTGTCGTATATTTCGCAACATTTGGCATACGGCATATATCTTATTTACTTCCTTGCCTAGTAACAAGTGTGTCCAATTAAACTCATTAAAGAATTTTCTAAGTTTTCCACAGTGTCCTCTCTTGAAATTGAGTTTATCAACGTTTCAATGTCCCCATTCTCTTCCAGAATATATCGCAAAGCATATTTAATTTCCAACAGAACATGATCACTCTTTCCCAAGGGAGGAGGATACTGGATGTCAAATATCTCTTCTTCTTTACTGGTCAATACTAGATTCAGTACAGACGAACCATCCCCTTCCCTTATTATAGTGGCCTGCTTGATGTGTTGATACATGAATGTCTCCAGAATGAGGTTATACAAATCTGACTATCCAGATGTCCTCCGTAATTGCTTCGTAGGCCTCCCAGTCTATTGCTTGCAAATTGAAATCCCACTGTACCAACAATCGTGATTTATCTTTATCTACTTTTACTATTGTCTCTCCCTCTCTCGTGGCCATTATGAGGCCTTCTCGTTGGTAATCTAGTTCTTCCTCTCTCGATGTGTTGGTTGATTCCAGACCTGCAATGCCATTATGTTCACTTCTAGAGGGTTCTAAATTATTAACTCTCTTACCTTCCGGTGTTCGTGTTGAATTCCAGTAGCCATTTCTCTGATCATCTCTGCAAGCTGTTCAGGTCCTCTTGGAGGATCCTGCAATCCTCATCTGTCACAACTCTTCTCATCAACTTTGCGTCATCCGCAAACATCGACATGTAGGACTCTACGCCTGTAAACATGCCGTTAACATATACAAGAAATAGAATTGGTCCCAGCACCGATCCTTGTGGTACTCCACTTGTTACTGTTCGCCATTCCAACTTCTCGCCCCTTACCGTAACTCTTTGGCTCCTTCCTGTTAGGTAGTTCCTTATCCATGCTAGGACTTTTCCCCCCACCCCCGCCTGCCTCTCGAGCTTGAACAGCAGTCTCATGGTTAACTTAGGTTGTTTTTTCGCTTTGATTGCAATATCGTTCTCATAGTCCCTTTCCGATGTTCGTCTTATGCTAATGTAATCGTTCCTAGCTCTGTTGCATCTGATCCTATTGTCCTCTGTCCTTTGTCTTCTGTACTTCCTCCACTCCCGCCTGCTGGCCATTTTTGCTTCTTGACACTGTCTATTAAACCATGGGTTATTATATTCCTTCTTATTTTTTCCCTTTACTGTTGGTATAAATCTCTCTTCGGCCTCCTGGCATTTCTGTATGACTAGGTCCATCATATCTTGGACTGTTTTTCCTCTAATTTCTTCCTCCCACTGCACTTCACCCAGATAGTCCCTTATCCTCTTATAGTCCCCTTTCCTGTAGTCAACTCTCCTTTCCCAGATCTATTGTCCCATGGTCATAAGTTTGAATTCCATCATGTAGTCAAAGACCAGGACACAATGGTCACTGGCCCCTAGAGGTGTATGTACACATACACCAGATGTTGTGCGCGCTCGCGTGCACGCATGCGTGCGAACAAGAGGGGCCGACAATCGCAGAAGTACTCACTAATTAACACCGATGACTGAGTATGACCTGATGACCAATTAGGATGCTCCAGGTGTCATAAGCCACGCCCTTCTCGTCTCTCACCAACCAATCAGCTCGCTCGATCAAACCATGTTGGCCTGTCAGAGGCATCAACTAACTAGGGTCGGAATTTGTGCTTTGTAATTAGCATTAAACTAATGCAACTGCGCTTGCAGAATTATCTGAATGAGAGTGATATCAACTGCTGAAAGTGATATCAGCTGCTGAAAGTGATATCAGCTGCTGAAAGTGATATCAGCTGCTGAAAGTGATATCAGCTGTTGAAAGTGATATCAGCTGCTGAAAGTGATATCAGCTGCTGCAAGTGATATCAGCTGCTGAAAGTTATATCAGCTGCTGAAAGTGATATCAACTGCTGAAAGTTTTATCAGCTGGTGAAAGTGATATCAACTGCTGAAAGTGATATCAGTTGCTGAAAGTGATATCAGCTGCTGAAAGTGATATCAGCTGCTAACTATTCTCCAGCATGTTTATTTGACCAAAATCAAGTTAATCATATCTGCAGTTATTAACACCATTTATTTAATTTATAATAAACGGAGTAACTTTTATTGGTTATTAGTCAAGCAATTTGTACTGGTTATAAGGATAAATGTCAATTGGCAGATCTTATCTTCCTTATCGGCCAATTGTTCCTTAAACAATTTTTTTTAAGTTTGGCCTAATCGGTACAGCGACGGTTTCGCTTCTTGCAAGGTCTGCGTTCGATCCCCGATGGTCTAAGTAGTTTGGCGCATTGTCCATTCTGGCCTCATATCCCTTCCAAGTGCTATATATATACTGCTCTACCAGTTTCTCTTGATAAACTACGTAACTTTGCAAAGGAGCAAACATAACTTCACAATACAATTCATATTTTCCTATGGACGGAAGGAACTCAAGAGTTAAGCATTTTTGGTGTAGTCAATGTGCTTAAACTCTCCTTTCAACGACGACTGATGAGAGAATTACTTGACTTGCTCAATAGTTCCTCTTGGCCGGGATCCATTAGCGAGACCCTTTTTTGTTTCTCAGTCCAGTGCTGGTCTCAATGGGAAGCAATTCGGTAATTCCTCGAGGCTAATGTTATCTTCTCAATAGTTTGTAAATACCTTCAGATGTGTGGCGCGGAGTCTCATGCTGCTTCGAACTATTCCCACGATTCCGGAGTCAAGGGATATGGAATTAGTCTTTAGCGTTCAGTTTTTGGGTTCTTCCCACTCTTAGTTTTAGGGTTCTTTCCACTCTCAGTTTTGGGTTCTTCACACTCTCAGTTTTGGGTTCTTCACACTCTCAGTTTTTGGGTTCTTCCCACTCTCAGTTTTGGGGTTCTTCACACTCTCAGTTTTGGGTTCTTCCCACTCTTAGTTTTAGGGTTCTTTCCACTCTCAGTTTTGGGGTTCTTCCCACTCTCAGTTTTGGGTTTCTTCCCACCCTCAGTTTTGGGGTTCTTCCCACTCTCAGTTTTGGGTTTCTTCCCACTCTCAGTTTTGGGTTTCTTCCCACTCTCAGTTTTGGGTTTCTTCCCACTCTCAGTTTTGGGTTTCTTCCCACTCTCAGTTTTGGGTTCTTCCCACTCTCAGTTTTGGGTTCTTCCCACTCTCAGTTTTGGGGTTCTTCCCACTCTCAGTTTTGGGTTTCTTCCCACCCTCAGTTTTGGGTTTCTTCCCACTCTCAGTTTTGGGTTTCTTCCCACACTCAGTTTTGGGTTTCTTCCCACTCTCAGTTTTGGGTTTCTTCCCACCATCAGTTTTGGGGTCCACACACCCTCAAATTGGGACTATTACCATACTCAATTTTGCCTTCCTCCACTCTCAATTTTGACTTCCTCCACTCTCAATTTTGCCTTCCTCCACTCTCAATTTTGACTTCCTCCACTCTCAATTTTGACTTCCTCCACTCTCAATTTTGACTTCCTCCACTCTCAATTTTGACTTCCTCCACTCTTAATTTTGCCTTCCTCCACTCTTAATTTTGACTTCCTCCAATACTCAGCTAACAATCTGACTGTCCTCCATAGAATAATTTTCAGCAGTTCATCGCCTGACGCCAATCATTCCTTACAAGATGTACGCGATTTGTTGTGTATTTTGATGGGTCTATTTCCACCTGTGTCTCCATCTTGTCTTCCTTTAAGCTTCAGTTAATCACCCGACACAAAATTCAGTAAATAAGATTAAGATAATATATTAATAATCCTCTTCATAACCAATTTACAGGACTCGATCAAATAAGTATAGACACAAATTAAATGATATGAACTATATAAAGTATACTACTACTACTACTACTACTACTACTACTACTACTACTACTACTACTACTACTACTACTACTACTACTATTTCTACTACCACGACTACTATTACAAATAGTAATTATAATAGTGAACAAATCCACAAGGGGCCCTGATGAGGGTTCGAACCTATGTGCCGAGTGTTCCCAGACGCGCTCAAGTCGACTGTACCACAACATGATGGTGCAGTTGACTAGAGTGCGTCTGGGAACATCCTGCACATAGGGGTTCGAACCTACATTAAAGCCCTTGTGGGTTTGTTCACCTGATATATCACGTTATTGTGATTTCTGAGTAATAATAATAATAAAATAATTATTATAATAATAATAATAATAATAATAATAATAATATTTAAAATAACTATATTATTTTTTGTGGTAGAAGTTGTAGTAGTAATAATAATTGGAGTTGAATTAGACGAGTAATGAGTAGAGGTAGAATAACAACTATTATATTAAAAGTATTAAAAAGGGTATTAATGGCATCATAAACAGAAGGTCATTGGTAGTGTTGTTTTGACTTACTACTGTTCGTGTTCTTTGTTTAGACAAGAGCGGTGTTCTACTGCCCCTTGTTCTGCTTCGTGTTCTGTCACGTCTGTAGGTACATCAATCCCTCATTCAAGCAGTTTATTGCATATTAGTTCCTTCTCTCTCTCTCTCTCTCTCTCTCTCTCTCTCTCTCTCTCTCTCTCTCTCTCTCTCTCTCTCCCTCTCTCTCTCTCTCTGTCACTCCCACTCCCTCTCAGTTCCTTCCTCCATACATCCCTTTCCGACTTCCTATCTTCCTTTATCTGCCTTTCCCTCCCTCTATCTACATATTTCTTTCTTTTCCTCCCTCCCTCACTCACTATACCACTCATTATCCTTCCCTTCCTTTCCCTCTCCTTAACTTTCTCACACTCTAGCTTCGAACTCTCATCCTCCCCTCTGTCCCTCCCTCCCTCCCTCTCTCTCCCTCCATCCTTCATTCCCTACGCTCCCTCCGTCTCTCTCTCCCTCTCCCTCTCCCTCTCCCTCTCCCTTCCTATAATTGTGGTGTTCCATTGTAAGTATATTGGATAATTTCCCACAGGCAGCATAATTTAGTTCACTAATCCTCTTTATTCCCCATCCATCATCAACTCCAAGGTCACTTCCATTCTACGACTAACTCATCAATTTGTTACAGATGAAGGAACAGCTGGAGGAAATGGATGGAAAATCGATAGAAATTGAATATTTTGTGATATTAATGACACACTGGAAGATGTGGGTTTTAATAATATGGCATTATGGTTCAGATTGCCTTTATATATATATATATATATATATATATATATATATATATATATATATATATATATATATATATATATATATATATATATATATATATATATATATATATATATATGTGCAACAATGATCACAAAAACCACATTCAGCCACAGCTCAGGATGGAAGCAAGTCGATGAAGAACAATGGCTTCTCCAATGATTTTGTTGAAGACATCATAAGAAGAAAGGTGAAACGCCATGCAACCTCTGAAGAGTCAACGAACACAACACTTGTACCCTCTATTAGACTAATTTACAGGAACTTCTTTTCGACGGCTCATAAAACGGAGGAAAGTGTCCTGAAAGATATTGTTGATAGGAACGTTATCCCCACAGACAAAAATCAGAAAATATAATTGACAATTTACTATAAAACCAATAAAACGGCCAACCTACTCATGAAAAACTCGCCAGACACCAAATAGAACGCCTTGAAGGAAACCAACGTCGTCTATGCCTTCACATGCCCACTTGGGGACTGTAAGCCCCAAAGAACTCAGTATATAGGCAAGACAACAACGTCTCTTTCCAGGAGATTAACAATGCATAAACAACAGGTCTCCATCAAGGAACGTATAATCTCTTCTCACAACCAGACCATCATCAGAGATATCTTAACAAACAACACAGAAATCATCGACAGATACAGCGATAGCAGGAGGCTCGATATCAGCGAGGCACTACACATCAAAAAGTTAACACCAGCAATCAACAGCCAATTAATGCACAACTATATTCTACCCACTTCAAGACCCACGAAGAAAACACCTCACCTTTTGAGTGAGGTGTTTGTCACCTCACCCAAAGGCAGTTTGTCACCTCACCTTGTCAATGGGCTCTATCATATCTACACTTGAAACTGTGTATGGAGTCAACCTCCACCACATCACTTCCTAATGCATTCCATTTGTCAACCACTCTTGCACTAAAAAAGTTGTTTCAAATATCTCTGTGGCTCATTTGTGCACTCAATTTCCAACTGTGTCCCCCTAGAGCGCGTGCCCTTTGTTTTAAATAGCCTGTCTTTATCTACCCTATAAATTCCTTTGAGAGTGTTGTATGTGGTGATCATGTCTCCCCTACCTGGTGTGTGTGTGTGTGTGTTCATCAAGTGTATTAACATTTGATGAACAATGTGACAATCAGAAATCCCCACTTTCGTAATTAATACTTTTTTTTTACTTCCAAATGGTCAAATTTGGCCATTCCCACTACCGCCCACGGGATGGGTATAGGGTGCATAACAAAAAAAAGAACTAGAACTTGGCCTGTTTGTTAGAGCGATCGCCTTGCTTCATGTAGATGTTCGATCCCCCAATAACTGAAGGTGTTGGAGAATGTTCCCTTCACTCCCTCCAGATTCCCCCCCCCCCTCCCCCAGCGCCTCGATCCATGGCCCCAACTGAACATTACCATAGTTCAGTCGACACACAGATCTGAAATCACTTTAGAACAAGCTTCCCTGTTGAACACACTGCTGGTAACAGGCGCTATGGCCGAACTTCAGCGTTCCCCATTGGTCAGCCGTGCCTAACTATAGCTAAACTTGAATTGTCCGCTGTCACGTCTTTCTCTCTTCGACGGTTGACCTCAGTTTTTTTCCCCCAGGCTTCAAGTGTCTATCTGTTGGTCCATTTTTTGCACAAGTCATCAGAAAACCTATTTATTAGGGCTCCCACCACTAAGCCACCAAGCCTCTCCTACCAGCAAGCCACCACCAAAGCCACCACCACCAGTTACCTACATTCGCCACCCCCCCCTTCTCCCCAGCAATACTGATCCTCAACATGGTGTAATGAAGGCAGTTATCTCTAAATGGTCCCATCCTCATCCGTTTGTTGCTGACCCCCTCATTCCTCCCCCCCCCCTCCCCATTCCCGGTGCAATGGACAAATGGGACGTCTACGACGTCCAAATGGGGTCCTGTGGGGTCTTCCTTCCCTATTGAGAGAACCTGATAGGCTCTCCACCGCTAAAACTCGCGGCCTAATTGGATATTTCGTACAGACTTTCCTTAATGAAACAAGGCAACATGGTCTATTGAAGAGGCCAAAAATACTTCTTTGAGTCGTTTCTCTCTTACTGACGTTACCCCAATAAGCGTCTTGATCAGTTTTCCAGTGCTCCTTTGGTACTGAAGCTTCCCGAGATGATATAGATCATCTTAACTGCTGTTCAACTTCCTCCTGCAGCATCCCCGCTGCGTCTTCTAGGAGATGTCCTTCCGGTACAGCCTCCCTAACTGAACCTTACTGTTGGAAAGCTCTTCATGGATCATATGAGCCCCTTCCACCCTTCAACTGCTCCCAACTCTTCACAGAAGCTCTCCTAATAGGTTCCTCATGGCTCCGTCCTCCTCTGCCTCTACTACGGGCTCACCATAGCCCGTGCTACTTGGAACTTATTGTTCCAGGTAGCGAATCTTTAACATAGTAGTAGGCATCCTTCAGTCTCGGGAGACTATGGAGTTGCGCCCTAGTTGTCGGTCCTGGTGCGGCGTCTGTTGCTGCACAACATCTTTAACAACAACAACAATAACTCTGCCTCTAGCAACATTGTGCTTCGAGGTACCTCTGTGTGGCTTTTTTTTTACTAAACTCGGCCGACCTCATACACTCTGCTGGCGTCTTCCTCCATAAATCCCACAATATGTATCCATTTTGGGATTTTTTTTTCCCCTGCCCCAAATTTGTCATAAATCACACCAGAAGAAATTTATGTTCTCCCATCTCTCTCAGATCTCGCCTCCTTCATATTTACATTTTTTTTTCTCCTACTCTCTTACTTTCCACTTTGCCTGTTTCATATTTGTGAGTCATTATGTTCCTTGTGGTGTATTGTTTGCCTATTTTGGTTAGCTTTGTTATTGGTATATTTCGGGTAAGTTTTTGTGTTAATCAGATTTTGAACTCAGGTGAATGTTCCTGTTGATGTTTTTGTTTACATGTCTTGCCTGTCCTTGTATTTGTCCTTGTCTACCTCTGTCTGTCTGTCTGTCTGTCTCTCTCTCTCTCTCTCTCTCTCTCTCTCTCTCTCTCTCTCTCTCTCTCTCTCTCTCTCTCTCTCTCTCTCGTCCCTTTGTATTTCTATTACCATTATCGGGGCTTAGCGGGGCCCGCTGTAATTCCTCAAATTTCTTTCAGATTATACTCCCCTTGTTATTATTATCGTCTCTCTCATCTCCCTTTTATTCAACCATTAGCATTCTCTTCCTCTCTCACCCCTATCTTTTTTTTCTCTCTCTCTCTATCCCCTCTATCCCGTAATTTTCTGTCTCTCTCTCTCTCCCTATACATTCCGTGTCTTCCCTCGTCGCTTCTTTATTACGCTCCATTCTCTCCTATCCCCTCCTCTCCCCCCCCCCCCTTCTACATTATCCTCCCCCTCTTGTCTCTCCTCAGTTACCTCTTCCGCATGTTATCCATGTCTCACCACTCCCTTCCTTCGCTGGCCTCATACTAATCTCGACTATTTCCCAATCCTCCTTCTCTCTTACCATCCACTAGCTGATATATTTACTATCCCCCCTCCCCTCTCTGTTCCATCTTCTATCCACTCATCTTCCCTCCCCTTGTCATTCTCTCACACCACACACACACATACACAAAAGAGGAAAAGAGCCCCTTTTCCACAAACCTACAAGAGCAATGATCCATGTCCGATCACAGTAACTACCTCCTCCCCCCCCCCCTGAACCCCCCCTTACCCACACCCAACCCACATTTACCCACAATCGGGCCACCATCCCTCGTTCCCTCCCCTACCACACCCCGTCCTTCCCCATCCCCCCAGCACCCTTCCCGGTGTGTCATAATCCCTCCCCATTGCCTTAACAACAGGCTTACCCAAGGGAGTCAATTTGGTTACTGCCGGACACAATGGGCCAGGGAGCTAGGGGAGGAGGTCAGGGGCGATAGGGGAAAGGGCGGGAGGGGGCGATGGGGGAAAGGGAGGGGGGGCAATGGGGGAAAGGGGGGGGGGGGGGAAGGAGGAGGGTGTCTGCATGGGGCTGTATCTGTCTCTAAGCGACCTCGTGTTATCTGTTTTGTTTTACGGTTAAGGGGAATGTTGGGCTTCTTCCTGTTGTTGTGTATTTGGGATTTGCTTTCCTTGTGGGTGTGGTATAGGTGCTGTTGGTGCTAGGGAGTTCGATCCCATTTGTTGACCAGACCACACACTAGAAAGTGAAGGGACGACGACGTTTCGGTCCGTCCTGGACCATTCTCAAGTCGATTGTGTTCGATCCTATTTGTCTATAAAATAAGAGATTTATTTGTTCAATTGTTTCCTGGATAATGTATACATGTGTATATGTAACACAAGTGTATACATTTATATGCATACTTGTTCATGTATTTTGTGTATATGTTATATACTTAACTGATGAACACTAACTGGATTTGAACTGGAGTCAGGAAGAGTACCACTTCTACTCGCTAACCGCTGTGTCATCACTTGTCTACCTGTCGATGATTCCGAGGATCAATGTCTCCGCGGCCCGGTCGCTGACCAGGCCTGCTGATTGATGATCTGGTCAACCAGGCTGTTCCACGCGGCTGCTCGCAACTGACGTATGACTCACAGCCTGGTTAATCAGGCTAAAAATTAGTTTAGTTCATTTATTATGCACCTAATACCCATCCTGTGGGTGGAAGTGGAAAAGGGTTACAGAGGCACAAAATGGTCTCGGGAACTGAACCCTGAAATTAATTTATCTAAGCAAGTTACAGTCTCGTTCAGCTATGTTACATTGTTTAATGTACCTTTGTATTATATCAACGAGGAGTTCGAGAACAAGTATAGTCTCTATATACTTATACTCTATATTGGACATGTATATGAGTGAGATTGGGTGGTTATAGATAGGAGCTGCCTCGTATGGGCCAATAGGCCTTCTGCAGTTACCTTTGTTCTTATGTTCTTATACGCTAAGTAAGCTTATATATGCGATGAGTTATAGTTTATATAACTAACTGATTTGCCTGTCATGCTTCCCCCCCCCCCCTTTCTATCCAGTGAGCAGTGCTGGAAAAGTTACAATCATCCATGTTCTCCACACCTGCAGTTAGCAAACTAGGATATTTGGATGAAATTTCTGGTAGTAGATTACTTTGAATGAGAATTTGAATGCACATTTCTTGATCATTTGTGCTTGAGCTGTCTCTAAACTCGCGAATCTTTTCGCACTCCATCACATAGTGTGCGAATAAATGTTTTGACACAGTTTACATTTGGTCAGGTCTACATCAGCAGGTAAAGAAAATTTCCAGAGATATTTAAACATCCCAGGTAAACATCAAGAAGTCTGCTGATATTATTGACTGATCCATAGATGTGTGTACTCACCTAGTTGGGATTGGGAGGGTTGAGCTTTGGCTCTTTGGTCCCGCCTCTCAACCTAAGATCTGTGTGGCTCTTCTTGCATGATAGCATGATGGTAGATGAAACGGCTAATGCTGATTTCACTTTGTCTGAGATTTACAAAAGTCTTAAAAGAACTACAAATAATAATTCATGTAAACATGCTATAGGCTAGGCCAGCTCAAGACCCCAGTTCGAATCCCGCTAACTTTCCAGATTAAATTTCCTGATTTTGGTTATTTAGTAGAACCACGAGTGACAAGGGGGAATTAATGGTTTAACAGTGTCATAGTATCATGAATAACTAGGGATTGGCTGAGGATTGGATTGCATAGGGATTGCCTACAATGATCAGATGCCAAGGAATACCTTAGAAGGTTATGGTGCTCTCCATTCTGAAATCAATTATGGGGTTCTCCGAAGGAGTTTCCTTCGTCCATAGGTAAGGTTAGGCGAGGCAGGGTTACCTTAGGTTAAGGAAGGTTAGGTTAGGTTATGTTACCTTAGGTTAAGGAAGGTTAGGTTAGGTTATGTTGAATTAGGTTAAGGAAGGTTAGGTTAGGTTAAATTTGGCTATCTAGCTGAATCTGATTAAGCAAGATATGGTAATGTTAGATTAGGTTAGATATTTAAGTCCAATAGACACGATAAGGCGACGAAGAGGAAACATCTGGTAGAATGGTAGAAAATATAAGATATATATATATATATATATATATATATATATATATATATATATATATATATATATATATGTATATATATATATATATATATATATATATATATATATATATATATATATATATATATATATATATATATATATATATATATACAGAGAGAGAGAGAGAGAGAGAGAGAGAGAGAGAGAGAGAGAGAGAGAGAGAGAGAGAGAGAGAGAGAGAGAGAGAGAGAGAGAGAGAGAGAGAGAGGGAGAGAGAGAGAGAGAGAGAGAGGGAGGGGGGGCAACAAAGACGGCTGTGGTCCTATGCTAACATAACAGTCGACCGTGAAATTGATTCGTGCATTCATTGCCATCGATTAATTGGTGGATGGCCCTAGCGCAATGAACCCCTCCCCCAGGTTGTCTTAAGTGTCTCACGTGCACACGCACACGCGTGAGTGTGTGTGCGTGTGCGTTCTGTGTGCGTGTGCTCTCTTCCGCTAGGCAAAGGGAGCAAAAGGCTGAACACAAGGTACCATCTGGGAGGTGATATCCTGTAAGAGTCAAATAGAGAGAAAGATCTGGAGGTTGATATCACACCGAACCTTTCTCCAGAGGCCCACATCAAGAGGATATCATCAGCGGCATATACTAGATTGGCCAACATAAGAACTGCCTTTAGAAACTTGTGTAAGAAATCATTCAGGAACCTGTATACCACTTATGTCTGACCAATCCTGGAATATGCGGCTCCAGCCTGGAGTCCATATCTAGTTAAACACAGGACAAAGTTAGAGAAAATTCAGCGGTATGATACCAGACTCGTCCCGGAACTGAGAGGTATGAGCTATGAGCTAAAGGAGCTGAACCTCAAATCCCTGGAAAACAGAGGAGTAAGGGAAAACATGATAAGAATCTACAAAATTCTCAGGGAAATTGACAGGGTGGACAAAGACAAACTCTTCAGCACGGGTGGAACACGAACAAGGGGACACAGGTGGAAACCTGGTACCCTAATGAGAAACAGAGACATTAGAAAGAATTTATCAATGTCAGAGTAGTTAACAGATGGAATGCACTAGGAAGTGACGTGGTTGAGGCTGATTCCATACACAGTTTCAAATGAAGATATGATAGAGCCCAGTAGGCTCAGGAATCTGTACCTCAGTTGATTGACGGTAGAGAGGCGGGCTCAAAGAGCCAAAGCTCAACCCCCGCCAGCACAACTAGGTGAGTACACAGAGGCCCTCGCAGCTGAGAGGATAACACTCAGGGGGGGGGGGGGTCGTAGTCTTAAGGGCCCAGGATCGATTCCCGGCTGAGGGAGAAAGATGGGCAAAGTGTCTTTCACCCTGGTGTCCCTGTTCACTTGCAGTAAATATGAATATGGGAGTAAGACAGCTGCTACGGGCTGCTTCCTTGGGATGTGTGTGTGTACTCACCTAACCTAATTGTACTCACCTAATTGTGCTTGCAGGGGTTGAGCTTTGGCTCTTAGGTCCCGCCTCTTAACTGTCAATTAACTGGTGTACAGATTCCTGAGCCTACTGGGCTCTCTCATATCTTCATTTGAAACTGTATGGAGTCAGCCTCCACCACGTCACTTCCTAATGCATTCCATCTGTTAACTACTCAGACATTGAAAAAGTTCTTTCTAACGTCCCTGTGGCTCATTTGGGTACTCAGTTTCCACCTGTGTCCCCTTGTTCGCGTACCACCCGTGTTAAGCAGTTTATCCATGTCTACCCCGTCAATTACCCTGAAGATTTTGTAGGTAGTGATCATGTCTCCCCTCATTCTTTTGTCTTCCAGTGTCGTAAGGTGCATTTCCCGCAGCCTTTCCTCGTAACTCATGCCTCTTAGTTCTGGGACTATTCTAGTAGCATACCTCTGAACTTTTTCCAGCTTCGTCTTGTGCTTGACAAGGTACGGGCTCCATGCTGGGGCCGCATACTCCAGGATTGGTCTTTCGTATGTTGTATACAAGATTCTGAATGATTCCTCCCACAAGTTCCTGATGGCTGTTTTGATGTTAGCCAGCCTCGCATATGCCGCAGACGTAATTCTTTTAATGTGGGCTTCAGGAGACAGGTTTGGTGTGATGCCAATTCCTAGATCTTTCTCTCTTTCCGTTTCATTATGTACTTCATCTCCTATTCTGTATCCTGTGTCTGGCCTCCTGTTTCCACTGCCTAATTTCATTACTTTGCATTTACTCGGGTTAAACTTTAGCAGCCATTTGTTGGACCATTCATTCAGTCTGTTGACCAGACCACACACTAGAATGTTAAGGGACGACGACGTTTCGGTCCGTCCTGGACCATTCTCAAGTCGATTGTGTCATTCTCACAATCGACTTGAGAATGGTCCAGGACGGACCGAAACGTCGTCGTCCCTTCACATTCTAGTGGTGTGGTCTGGTCAACATACTTTTGCCACGTTATTGTGACTCATCGCCTGCATTCATTCAGTCTGTCTAGGTCATCTTGTAGCCTCCTACTATCATCCTCTGTTTCAATCCTCCTCATAATTTTTGCATCATCAGCAAACATTAAGAGAAACGATTCTATACCCTCTGGGAGATCATTTACATATATCAGAAACAGTATTGGTCCAAGGACTGACCCCTGCGGGACTCCACTTGTGACGTCACACCAATCCGAGACCTCACCCCTCACAGTGACTCGTTGTCTCCTGTTACTTAGGTACTCCTGTATCCAACGGAGTACCTTCCCTTTCACTCCAGCCTGCATCTCCAGCTTTTTCACTAGCCTCTTGTGTGGCACTGTATTTTTTGTACTGTGGCTTTTTAACCATTTTTAACCTAACCATTCTCCACTCCACAGTTCCCTCGTCTTCCCTACCGTCCCCCCCCCCCTGGTCCTCTCTACCATTCCCCACTCCCCTGTCCCCTTGTCCTCCCTCACCAATCTCCATTTCCCTGTCCCCTCGTCACCACCATCCCCAACTTCCCCATCCCCTCGTCCTCTCCACCATTATCCCATCCCGGGTCCCCCCCTAGTCATTCTCACCATCCCCAACTCCTCCATCCCCTCGTCCTCCCCACCATTCCCCACTCCCTCATCCGATGCATTTCCAAATGATCTGATGTTACCATCAGAAAATTGGGAACATCAAATGATCTGATGTTCCCATCACTGCAATATAAGAAAAACAATTAAAAACGAAATGAAAAACAACGAAAAAATAAACAAATAAACTATACTCACGAAATGAACGGTAAGGTAAACAACAAAGCTCAATTCCAACGCAATGTCACACAAAATAATTAGATCAAAATAAAAATAAATCGAAATGTATGAAAATTTAATTTTTCAATGCAATCGAAAACATTGAAATAGAATCGTACCATATTTAGTATAGCGTGTGTGGCGCTTACGTGCAACAGATGGCGCTGTTTCTTAAAAAAAGAATGTTTTTACATGTCACAGGTGTAACATCTATACTTATACTAACGAAATGAATGGTATGGTAATCAACGCAGCTCAATTCTAACACAATGTCACACAAAATAATTCAATAAAACTTAAAATAAATCAAAATCTATGAAAATTAAATTTATCAATGCAATCGGAAACACTGAAATGGAATTTTTAACAAATTTAGTATAGCGTGTGTGTTGCTATTACGTGCAACAGATAGCGCTGTTAAAAAAAAAAAACATGTTTTTTCTGTCTATATACATATATAGGTATATACAAACACGCGCCTATTCGAATGCAACGTGGCGTAAACATTTCAAAGCAATCAGCAAAGAGGTTTCGAAGATTTCTCTCACATGAAAAACACATGAAAAACAGTTTTTCAAAAAAGCACGTTTTTTTTTTGTCACAGACATGACATCAGTATAGTATGTATATTAAAACCCGCTCAGATGCGAATGAAACGTTGTGTGAAAATTTTTTAAGCAATCGGTGAAGAACTTTCGGAGATTAGCGATTCTCAGCAAACGAACCTTTCAATTTTTATTTATACAGATTTTTACTTATTCATTCACATATTTATTCATTGAATTCTTGACATCTTTTAACTTCTTTATTTCGTATAATTTGAGAAGCAAATCTTAATTAATGGAATTACCAAAGTAAATGCCACAGCAGGAACTGTACTCACCTAGCTGTGCTTGTCGGGGGGGGGGGGGGGATTGAGCTCTAGCTCTTTGGACCCACCTCTCAACTGACTGTCAACTGGAGAGGGCACAGTGGAAAACTTCTCCTGAGGCACAGGAGAAGATGAATGGAGGGGAGGGGGGTTATCTTCAGGTTATCTTGAGATGATTTCGGGGCATTTTAGTGTCCTCGACCAGGCCTCCACCCCCCCAGGAAGCAGCCCGTGACAGCTGACTAACACCCAGGTGCTAGGGGTGGGCACAAGTGTTAACTAAGTACACAAATGGGCTACATATGTGCCACACATGATTACCCTGGAAGGAGGGGGACCCAAGAGCTTAAGTCCCAACCCCTTTGAGTATAGCTAGATGCGTACAGAGAACTATAGAGTAGCATTAATATCCTCGCCTCCTGTATCATGGGCTGTGATACATGGACGAAATACACTAAGACGAGACCTCCCCCCACACAATTATAATATGTGTCGGTGAACAAAGCCAAACGAGATGCCCATAACTTATCGTCCACAATTACAATACATAATACCATATGTTACGGTTGGACGAGGTCTTGGTCAAGGCTTGCTCGATATCTCTCTCTCTCTCTCTCTCTCTCTCTCTCTCTCTCTCTCTCTCTCTCTCTCTCTCTCTCTCTACATATATATATATATATATATATATATATATATATATATATATATATATATATATATATATATATATATATATATATATATACTATTTGTGTCTGCAGAATCGAGCTATTAGCGCTTGGACCTCGTCTTTCGACCCAATTTATTTGTCCTCTATTATGTCAACTATTATGTACAAACACACACACATCCCCAGCATGTTACCCGAAACAGCGGTCTAACTCCCAGGTACCTTTTTATTGCTAGGTAAACAAGGGCACCAGGGTGAAAGAAACTCTGCCCATGTGATTCTGCCTCTGCCGGGGATCGAACCCGGCCCTTAGGACAACGATCCCAGAGCGCTGTCCATTCAGCTGCGAAGCCCCTCATACACACACACATAAGTGAGTGTGTGTACTCACCTACTTTTACTTGCGGGGGTTGAGCTCTGGCTCTTTGGTCCCGCCTCTCAACTGTCAATCAACTGGTGTACAGATTCCTGTGCCTACTGGGCTCTATCATATCTACATTTGAAATTGTGTATGGAGTCAGCCTCCACCACATCACTGCCTAATGCATTCCATTTGTTAACTGCTTTGACATTAAGCAAGTTATTTCTAATATATGTGTAGGTGTGTATATATGTGTAGATGTCTATGTGTGTGTGTGTATGTGTGTGGATGCATGTGGTTAAAATCAACGAGTCATCTATAGATCTATAACTTGGTCAGCCACGAAGTATTATTCCAAGGGTTTACAAGCTAGCCAGGTTTCTGACAGTGCCGGAAATATCGCGGAATCGAGTCCAGAATTTAAACATTATAACGAATTATAAGATTGTCAAGGAAATGAAAGAAAACGAGCTTTTAGAGACATAGGCAAGACGAGGAAATTGCAATGGAACAAAAAAAAAAAAGAGGAGAGTTGAGCTTTGATCTCGGGACCAAAAAAATACCTGAATTGTAGAGAGGAACTTCACTCTATTCCTCTTCATGGAAGAAGCACATCTCTTCCTCTTTATCGGAAATGAGAAGCTCTGCAGAATTTGTCATCGAATTTCTCGTAAAAGTCAATCATCTGGCCCAACTATATTTATTACAAAACAGGCAATATATATACTTCAAATTTCCCAATGGAAAAATTAATAGACGGAAGGCTTCGTATCGTCCGCTTCGGGATAAAAGGGAGCAATGAAGACATTGAAAAATCCATTTATTTTCGCTTCAGTCTCTTGAAGTCGTGTCTCCCTCACGAGATCAAAGAACACCAGTCCAAAATACACTCGCGGGAGGAGACTGAACCAAAAAAACAAAAAACAGATATCCGACGCATCCTTTCGTATCTTTAGAGAGCGAGCTTGTGCGTGGGTATCGACTCTAATTGCACCGCGGGTTAGTTCTTTCATGCCGGTCTGTCCTCCTCGTCCTCCTCCTCCTCCTCCTCCAAGGGTAGGGTGAACGCTGAGTGGGACTCCAAGACGGGGAACTACAAGCAGTGTTCGGTCCTGGCTGAGGTCAAAGGAGGAACAATATTCAGTCCCTTTGCTGAAGAAGCGGTGAGAGCTTCCTATAGAGAGAGAGAGAGAGAGAGAGAGAGAGAGAGAGAGAGAGAGAGAGAGAGAGAGAGAGAGAGAGAAAAGAGAGAGAGAGAGAGAGAGAGAGAGAGAGAGAGAGAGAGAGAGAGAGAGAGAGAGAGAGAGAGAGAGAGAGAGAGAGAGAGAGAGAGAAAAAAAAGAGAGAGAGAGAGAGAGAGAGAGAGAGAGAGAGAGAGAGAGAGAGAGAAAAAAAAGAGAGAGAGAGAGAGAGAGAGAGAGAGAGAGAGAGAGAGAGAGAGAGAGAGAGAGAGAGAGAGAGAGAGAGAGAGAGAGAGAGAGAGAGAGAAACCAGGCAGACAGACAGACAGATGGATAGACAGACAGCGACAGAAAGACGGAGGAAAATATATGATGACAAAAACTGAGTATTGGAAATACATTAAAGTCGACGAAAATTTTGATTGAATCGAGATTTGTTTTTAAAGTTAATGCGCGTTAAACAGGATGGAAGACTTTCTTGCTATTTTTTGTGGTAATTTTAAGCATCTGGTTTGTGAGTTGTAAGAATTTTCGCCTTAACCTGAAATGGCTTGTTTGGTTTTGTTCTCAAAGATGTTGTTGTTGCTGTAGCTGTTGTAGCTGTTGTTGTTGTTGCTGTTGTTACTGTTTTCCTGTTGTTTTTGTTGCTATTGCTGTTGTTGTTGTTGTTAATGCTGTTGATGATGTTGTTGTTGTTAATTCTGTAGTTGTAGTTGTTATTGCTGTTGTTGATGTAGTTTTTGTTGTTATTGCTGTTGTTGATGATTGTTGTTATTGCTGTTGTTCTTGATGTTGTTTTTGTTGAGGATGTTGTTGATGTTGTTATTGTTGTTGATGTTGTTGTTGTTGTTTTCGTGGTTATTGTTGTTGTTTCTGTTGTTTGGTTCCTGTTGTTGATGTTGTTGTTTTTGCTGTTGTTGTTGTTTCTGTTGTTATTGCTGTTGTTGTCGTTGTTAATGTTGTTGTTGATGCTATTGTTGTTGTTAATGTTGTTATTATAGCTGCTGTTGTTGTTGATGTTGTTTTTGTTGATGTTGTTGTTGTTGTTGTTGTTGTTGTTGTTGTTGTTGTTGTTGTTACTGTTGCGTATGTTTACAGCTGTTATTGTCATGTGAGTGAAACAATGTAGTGAATACAAATGGAATACCGAGGAAGTATTTAGGAAATTAATATTAATGGTACAACAACATCTGAAACATTGTCTTTGGTGAACGAATATATGTGGGATACAAGGTGAGGGTGAGGGGGTGAGCTCACTCTCACCCTGAGCTCACGGAGCCTAGGGTGTAGAGTGAGAGTGAGCTCAGCGCTCTGGGCTCACCAGAGGACGACACACCATGAAATTGCTCGTTTAAAATACACACACACACACACACACACACACACACACACACACACACACACACACACACACACACACACACACACACACACACACACACACCTACACACACACACACACACCTACAGGCCACATACAGGTGTGTGTGTGTGTGGACAGGTAAACAGAGAATGACAAAAAAAGTGTGTGACGAACTCAACAAGAGGTTCCAGGACGTCTTCACAATAGAACAAGGAGAGGTCACTGCGCCTAGGAGAGGTGGCAGTAAACCAGGCGGCCTTAGAAGGGATCAAAATTACAAGAGATGAGGTCAAGAAACACCTGTTGGAGCTGGACGTGAGAAAGGCTGTTGGCCCCGGACGGAATCTCACCATAGATATTAAAGAGTGTGCAGGAGCGCTTTGCTTGCAACTCTCCATAGTGTATAGTAGGTCACTGGAAACGGGAGACCTACCAAAAATATGGAAGACGGCTAATGTAGTCAAAGTATACAAAAAGGGTGACAGACAGGGTGCACTGAACTACAGGCCAGTGTCCTTAACTTGTATACCATGCAAGGTGATGGAGAAGATTGTGAGAAAAAACCTAGTAACACATCTGGAGAGAACGGACTTCGTGACAACCCATCAGCATGGGTTCAGGGAGGGTAAATCTTGCCTTACAGGCTTAACAGAATTCTACGATCAGGTGACAAAGATTAAGCAAGAAAGAGAAGGATGGGCGGACTGCATTTGTTGGACAATCGGAAAGCCTTTGACACACTACCCCATAAAAGGTAACTGGTAGGGTGCTCTAGTGAGTAAGGAAGTACCTAAGCAATAGGAAGCAGAGAGTTACAGTGAGAGGGTGAAATCACAGATTGGCGTGAAGTCACCAGTGAAGTCCCACGGGGCTCTGTACTAGGACCTATCCTGTTTCTGATGTACGTAAATTATCTCCTAGAGGGTATAGACTCATTCCTCTTAATGTTTGCTGACGATGTCAAAATTATGAGAATGATTAAGACAGAGGAGGACAGCTTGAGGCTTCAAGAAGACTCGGACAAGCTGCAGGAATGGTCGAACAAATGGTTGTTAGAGTTTAACCCAAGCAAATGTAATGTAATGAAGATAGGTGTAGGGAGCAGGAGGCCAGATACAAGGTATCATCTGGGAGATAAAATTCTTCAAGAGTCAGAGAGAGAAAAAGAGTTGGGGGTTGATATCACGCCAGACCTGTCCCTTGAAGCTCATATCAAGAGGATAACATTAGCGGCATATGCCAGGTTGGCTAACATAAGAACGACCTTTAGAAAGTTGTGTAAGGAATCTTTCAGAACTTTCTATACCACATATGTCAGACCAATCGTGGAGTATGCGGCTTCAGCATGGAGTCCATATCTAGTCAAGCATAAGACTGTTGACCAGACCACACACTAGAAATTGAAACTCGCCTTTCGACAAACTAACACACTTCGTAGCAATCTAGTTCACACTGCTCCTCCTGCTTCTAATGCTGCTGGTGTCTACTCTATTTCCTGTTCATCTTGTCCTCTCCAATACTTTGGCGAAACTGGCCGTACACTGAATGACAGACTTAAAGAACACAAGAGAAGTGTTATGTCTGCAGACACTAACAATTCTCTGTTCTGCCATGTGAGGGATTCTAATCATCCCATTGATTGGTCTTCCTCCAAAATAATCTTTCCTGCCTCTACTCTACACAGACGCCGTCTTGCAGAATCGGCTCTTATTAACAAAGTACCCAACATGAACTTTAGTCCTGGCTTTGTTGCTATGGACTCTTCCCTTTCACAGTATATACTCAAATGCTCTAATCTTTCTAACAAACGTGACTTAACATAAGCGTTCCCCCTTCCATTTCTTTCTTTCTCTTTCCTTTTCTTTCTCTCTTCTCCCTTTTTCTGTTCATTGTCTTCTCCTATGCTCCCTTGCTATCCTCTTCTTATTCCTATTACTATCTCCTTCGGTGGTTATAATAGGAGCTGCCTCGTATGGGCCAATAGGCCTTCTGCAGTTCTCATTATTACTACTATCCCCTACACCTGACTTTCCTCCTCAGCTCTCTCTTGCCTATTTAATGCCTGTCCCTACCTCCTCATCACAATCGACTTGAGAATGGTCCAGGACGAACCGAAACGTCGTCGTCCCTTCAATTTCTAGTGTGTGGTCTGGTCAACATACTTCAGCCACGTTATTGTGACTCATCGCCTGCACAAGCATAAGACTAAACTGGAAAAGGTTCAAAGGTTTGCCACAAAACTAGTACCCGAACTGAGGGGTATGAACTACGAGGAGAGACTACGGGAATTAAACCTCACGTCACTGGGAGACAGAAGAGTTTGAGGGGACATGATCACTACATGCAAGATTCTCAGAGGAATTGATAGGTTAGATAAAGACAGACTATTTACTACAAGGGGCACACACACTAGGGGACACAGGTGGAAACAGAGTGCCCAAATGAGCCATAGAGACGTTTGAACGAATTTTTTCAGTGTTTCAGAACATTTAGCGCTGGTGGCTGAGTGGACAGCACGCTGGGCACATAATCATGTGGACCGCGGTTTGATTCCAGGTGCCAGCGAGAAACAAAATGGGCAGTGTCTTTCACCCTGCTGCCCCTTTTACCTAGCTGTAAATATGTACCTGGATGTTAGACAGCTGTTACGGGCTGCTTCCTGGGTGTGTGTGTGTAAAAAAAAAAGTTGATTGATTGACAGTTGAGCGGCGGGTCGAAAGAGCAGAGCTCAACCCCCGCAAGCACCACTAGGTGAATACACACACACAGTGAAGTAAACAAAGGACTCGAGTGTGGGAGTCGAGAACGAAGACCTTTAAATAAAAAAAAAATAAAGAGGCCAAACGAACAAGAACAACTTTGCAGAAGACGGTGGGAGCCGATCGGCCGAGCGGACAGCACACTGGACTTGTTATTCTGTGGTCCCGGGTTCGATCCCGGACGCCGGCGAGAAACAATGGGCAGAGTTTCTTTCACCCTATTCCCCTGTTACCTAGCAGTAAAATAGGTACCTGGGTGTTAGTCAGCTGTCACGGGCTGCTTCCTGGGGGTGGAGGCCTGGTCGAGGACCGGGCCGCGGGGACACTAAAAAGCCCCGAAATCATCTCAAGATAACCTCAAGATAAGACGCAAGACCGAGTCATAAGACCCGTTATATCGGGTTTAACGAAGGACAGCTTCTTACTCAACAGAAAATGAAAGGAAGTCAGGATAGACCACAACAAAAGATTCAAAGAGTGCGTGTACTAAAGGAGTAATTGATCCGTAGAGAGAGAGAGAGAGTGTGTCGTCGAAGCGTTTACCACACAAAACATAATGGTGGATCCTCCTTGAGGTGATTAGGGTAACACAAGATATGAAGCTCACCTTTGAGTTTGGAGACTTAGGAGTCTATTGGGCAGCAAATTTCGGAGTTAACGGTGGAGGGCGAGTTCTGGATATGTTTCAGTGTAGGAGTATTCCTTACGAATTATGTCACTCTTAAAGTTAGAAATTATTAATGCACACATGTTTCAGACTCGCCCCTAGGTCAACAGCAACATGTTTCACACATAATCACTTTATAACACGCACTTAAAGGTAATGATCATGGACTTGTATCTAGGGTTTCTGTAAACGTATGTTTCACTT
>NC_091179.1:12792055-12859555 GCF_040958095.1 Procambarus clarkii
GGGAAAGGAAATAGGATGGAAGGGAATGGAAAGCAGAGGGAGGGGTTGAGGTAGCGAGCAGAGGGGTCTGGCCGCAGCCAGGTATCGGAATTCAATTTACGCAAAATACCCCAAGTTTCTTCCGCTCGTCATGATAGTAGGTGTACCGGAGAGGGAGGGAGGGAGAGAGAGAGTGAGGGGAGGGAGGGAGAGAATGAGGGAGGGAGAGAAACAGCGAAGAATGGACGTAGGGAGAAAGGGAAGAACTGAAGAAGGGAGCAAATGATTTGCCTCAATTTACCTGAGGGTCACCAATCTACGTAGTCGCCTCACTGTGACAGGAAGCCGGCGACTTGTCAAAGGTCCCACATCCTCCTCATATCACCCCAGGATCTTAGTGGGATTCGCCGGTAGTTCGTTGAGTGGAAGGAAGAAGAGATGATCCTTGTTGTCACTAAGGACTGAAGTGGATTGTTTGTTGTTTAAGATTCGCTACTTTGAATAAAATGTTCCAAGTAGCACGGGCTAAAGTGAGCCCGTAGTGGAGCTCAGGAGGAACCCCACAGATGTCCTGCTGGGGACATCTACCAACTGCAACAGGCTGTCACTAGGCTGTCAGGTTGAGTGACAACAGGCTATCAGGCTGAGTGACAACAGCTGTCAAAAGGCTGTCAGGCTGAGTGACAACAGCTGTCACTAGGCTGTCAGGCTGAGTGACAACAGCTATCAAAAAGGCTGTCAGGCTGAGTGACAACAGCTGTCACTAGGCTGTCAGGCTGAGTGACAACAGGGTGTCACTAGGCTGTCAGGCTGAGTGACAACAGGCTGTCACTAGGCTGTCAGGCTGAGTGATAACAGCTGTCACTAGGCTGTCAGGCTGAGTGACAACAGCTGTCACTAGGCTGTCAGGCTTAGTGACAACAGGCTGTCACTCAGCCTGCTAGCACTCCCGCGACACGTCTTCCTATGGCAGCACCCCGATGAACACAGCTTCTCCTATAACCACCCATCTAACCTAACCTAACCTAACCACACCAAACCTAACCTAACCTAACCTAACCAAACTTAACCTAACCTGACCTAACCTAACCTAACGTAACCAAACCTAACCTAACCTAACCAAACTTAACCTAACCTAACCTAACCTAACCTAACCTAACCTAACCTAACCTAACCTAACCTAACCAAACCAAACCACACCAAACCTAACCTAACCTAACCTAACCAAACCTAATGTAACACAAGGACTGGAAACTATCTAAAGAATGGGAAGAATCCAGGCGAGACTAAAATCCAGTTCGTAGTCGTTAGGAGTAGCATGTCAAGGTTGACATTGATGGGGAGTGGTTAGTACACGGATGTGAGCTTGATAGTTCCGTAGTACGCTCCCGGATGACTGAAAGTTCAGTCTGAAGATAACTTTAATGTTTGTTTGAGCACGGTGTGGCCGGCTCTAGAGGACACATGGACTTGGCTAGTGAAGAGCCAAGAGAGTTTAATAGCTAGTTTTTGATGGTAGAGTAGGGACATGTTATTTAGCTATGTCAGTAAGGGTAGGATGTATGTTTCCTGATATTGGAGGATTGCTGTCAGTTGACAGCTGAGAAATTTATGAAATATGAACATGTTCATTATGATGTTGGACTATTATTTGTCAAATTTTATTAGTTAGGTTAGCTTTTGTTTGTGGCATGAGTTGAATTGTGGGTTTGGATACTAAACCTCGTGAATTTTAACAAATTAACAAGGTTTACTAAGTGCTTGTGCGGGGGGGTTGTAACAGACTAGGCTGTTGTAAGAATTATCCAGAGTGGTTTATCGACAAAAGAGAATGGGAAGCTGAGCCGCATGGTGACCTGACCCCCAGGGGAATTCGCGGTGGAAATAACCGACGCGTTGTTCATAGCTGCGTATAATGAATCATCCTATAGTATTCAGTAAATTTAGAGAAAATTAGCCTTTATTCATTTTGCATTAAAATTGTATTGTATAATAGTACTGGATACAATATCAAGAGTATTCTAATTATTGAGTTTAAGTCACCATCAGTGACGTCACGAATCAGATCTAACTTTTAAAGCGGAGTGACCGGCGGTCATAGGTCATCAGGGGTTGACAGGTCTAATATTTCTCAAAGTTTTAATAACCATTTTTGTGATCGGGAACAGCTCTGCCGTTAGATGTTTGTAATTCAATTCAGTAAAATAATTCAACCAGTCTGGATCAATTAAGTACAACAGAGGTTAATTGTTATAACTTAAACCTGGCTAGGAACTGGGTAGAACTTTGACTAGGCGGAAGGATACAAGGTTCTAGTCTGGGCTAGGCCAGACGAGGACAAAGCAGTGTGGTCACGGAAGCAGCTAGGAGAGGTCAAACATCTTACCTCTCCCCAAGAACAGGCCCAACACCTAGAACTGTGGTCGCCCAAGGTATAGTTGCTATTGTTAAGTATAGAAATAGTCTCATTTGCCACTCAGGTCAAGTAGGGAGTGTTAAAGTGATAGGGAGTGAACACATTTAGATTTTGTTTTAGTTTTCTTTTAATAAATTAAATTTGTTATTAATTTGCATTTTATTGTTTCCATGTGTTTTATGTGTATACTTGTCCTGGTCACGTGGTCCACACGAGGCAGAGTTGCATTGGGCGCCGATTCTAACATCGAATCGGAATTATCATTACCGTGTAATTTCTTCCACACTCAAGGTCATCGTTTATAGTGGGGATCAAGCCCCTAGGTTGATTAATTAGCGTGATCGATCCAGACCTCGATCATTGCTCTTGTATTACTGGTCTGGTGGTGGCAGCAGAGGTGACTCTAGGGTTTTGTTCAGAGCTTAGGTCACGTCATACTGGGTGTAGAATCCTAAGTCGGTCAATCGTCTTAGGACCACGTGGCGTGGAGTTGGCTTTGGTAAAAGTTTTGGAGTCCCTTGGTTTAGAAATAAAAGTAAGAATACGGGTAGAGGGAGTAGAAAGAAGGAAGTAAAGAGAGAGGACCCGAACCCGTGTTACAACAACTAATTACTCTGGCTGATGATATGAAGGTAAGCAGGTCTTCAACCGGTGGTAGAGGTGAGACAGGGGCGGTAGAGAACACAAGGTAACAAGACCAGCATGTCTCACCAGCGGATGAGACAGACATCAATCTCACACTATCTCCCCTCTGACATAATTCGAATATTTATAACAATTAAGCTACTAAAATAAAATTGTTTTTGGACATAAAAAAAAACGATGAAAGCTACCAAATATGCCTGAGTTTGAGTGTCGTAATCTCCTCTAAATCTCTCTAAATCCCTCTAAATCTAAACCCTCTAAATCCCTCTAAATCTAAACCCTCTAAATCCCCTGTACGGTGTCTCCTGCAGGTGCTGGGGGCTGCAGATGATCGCTGGAAGCTGCACATCTCCACAGCTCTCCAAAACGGGTGTGAGCGACCCCTCCACACACAAGGGCCTCGCGGCTGAGTGGACAGCGCGCGTGGGTCGAAGTCCTAAGGGCCCGGGTTCGATTCCCGGCCGAGGCAGAAAGAAATGGGCTCTGAGTTTTTTCTCACTGATGCATCTGTTCACCTACCAGTAAATAGGTACGTGGGAGATAGACAGGTGCTACGGGCTGCTTCCGGGGAATGTGTGTGTGTGTGTGTGTGTGTGTGTGTGTGTGTGTGTGTGTGTGTGTGTGTGTGTGTGTGTGTGTGTGTGTGTGTGTGTGTGTGTGTGTGTGTGTGTGTGTGTGTGTGTGTGTGTGTGTGTGTAGGAAAATAGAGGAAAAACAGACTGATTAGAAAGGCGGGGTCCAAAAGCTAATAGCTTGATTCTACAGATAAAAATATTAAATTACACTCACCATACTTACCCCCCCCCCCCTCCCTGCTCACACCTATCACATAGACCCCGTATCCCACCACAGTCTTCCCCTAGAATCCTCCCTTTTTTCCCTTCCCTTCCCCCCCCCCCTCCCCTTTTCTCCCCCTTCTCCCCTTCCCTTCCCACCCTCTCACCAACGGCAACATCCACACACACTCTCCAAAGGAACAAACGACACAAAGAATCAAAACATTTACACAAACAGCCTGTGTGTGTATTCATCAACGCCACACAGTATTCATCAAAGGACATTCATATTGGTTGAATTTACATGTGAAGAATCTTACAAACAACAGCAACTCCCTGCTAAACAAAGCCAGCTTTAGCTTTGCTTTCTATTATTTGGTAGCTGTCTAATCTCAGCAACCACTTAAAAGATAGCAAGTCCATCTTATCTACCACATAAAAGAGAGCAAGTCCATCTTATCTACCACATAAAAGAGAGCAAGTCCATCTTATCTACCACATAAAAGAGAGCAAGTCCATCTTATCTACCACATAAAAGAGAGCAAGTCTATCTTATCTACCACAGAAAAGAGAGCAAGTCCATCTTATCTACCACAGAAAAGAGAGCAAGTCCATCGTATCTACCACAGAAAAGAGAGCAAGTCCATCTCAGCTACCACATAAAAGAGAGCAAGTCCATCTTAGCTACCACATAAAAGAGAGCAAGTCCATCTTAGCTACCACATAAAAGAGAGCAAGTCCAGCTTAGCTACCACATAAAAGAGAGCAAGTCCATCTTATCTACCACATAAAAGAGAGCAAGTCCATCTTTTCTACCACATTAAAGAGAGCAAGTCCATCATATCTACCACATTAAAGAGAGCAAGTCCATCTTATCTACCACATAAAAGAGAGCAAGTCCATCTTATCTACCACATAAAAGAGAGCAAGTCCATCTTATCTACCACATAAAAGAGAGCAAGTCCATCTTAGCTACCACATAAAAGAGACCAACCCCATCTTAGCTACCACATAAAAGAGACCAACCCCATCTTAGCTACCACATAAAAGAGACCAACCCCATCTTAGCTACCACATAAAAGACACCAACCCCATCTTAGCTACCACATAAAAGAGACCAACCCCATCTTAGCTACCACATAAAAGAGACCAACCCCATCTTAGCTACCACATAGAAGAGACCAACCCCATCTTAGCTACCACATAAAAGAGACCAACCCCATCTTAGCTACCACATAGAAGAGACCAACCCCATCTTAGCTACCACATAGAAGAGACCAACCCCATCTTAGCTACCACATAAAAGAGGCCAACCCCATCTTAGCTACCACATAGAAGAGACCAACCCCATCTTAGCTACCACATAGAAGAGACCAACCCCATCTTAGCTACCTCATAAAAGAGACCAACCCCATCTTAGCTACCACATAAAAGAGACCAACCCCATCTTAGCGACCACATAAAAGAGGGCACGTCCACCTTATTCCATTTTTTTGCTCTGCTCAACACAAAAAATAAACATAAAGATACTTAGAAGACGCAAAGGAGAGAGGAGAATGGAAGGGAAAGGATATAGGGAGAGGAGAAGAGGTGGGGGAAAAGGAGGAGAGGGGGCCTAAGTTGATTTGGGACGGCAGCTAGTTTCCCTTCTCGCGGTGAGTCCTTGCTAATCGCTCCAGTAATCGTCTCCCCAATCACTAAATCCCAATCTTGGTCTGCCTATCTTCACGCCAGGCCAGCAGGGTCGGACCAGCCCAGGTAGAGAGACTAAATTAATTAGGCATTTCCATATTCAAATTGGCACGTGCGGTGATAATGTCGATTCGATCTAACTCTCTCTCTCTCTCTCTCTCTCTCTCTCTCTCTCTCTCTCTCTCTCTCTCTCTCTCTCTCTCTCTCTCTCTCTCTCTCTCTCTCTCTCTCTCTCTCTCTCTCTCTCTCTCTCTCTCTCTCTCTCCATTTCCCTCTCTCTCTCTCTCTCTCTCTCTCTCTCTCTCGTTCTTTCTTTCATACTTTAAGGTTGGGAGACACAGATTATCAGTCAGTCGTCAGCCCATCAGTCCGCCAGCTGTCAGCCAAACAGTCAGCCAGTCGTCAGCCCACCGGCTAAATAGCCAGTTAGGAAGCTAATATGCCTGCCTGATATCAATTTGAAGATTGGAATCTCTCCTCAAACCTGCTTCACTAAATCAAGCATTTACCCATCCACTTGCGAAACCTGTTCATCTTTTCTCAATCTTGGCAGCTCAGTTTTACATTCATTAAACAGCTTATGAACTCCGAAGCACCACGAGAGTGTTTATAACAATAATAACCTAGAATTGCGAAGCTTCGAAGCTAGTAAACTGTTTATGAATTATAAATAATGCCGCCAAAAATTGAAGAAAGATGTAAGGATTTCGCAAGTGGTTCGTCAAACGCTTGTGATGAATCGGGGCCCACAGCGCCCTGCCAGTCTCCAAGCAACACAAAAGTCAACTTTGTGGTGGTCCATCACTACATATTGGTACTTTTGGGCAAATAGTCACCATATGTACCTTCACTTCAGGAGGCCGGGCAGGACAGTTCGACGCTGAGGAAGCATATGCACACATCGACTCCTTGATTGATGAAGATTAAGCCACCCAAGAGGTGGCACGGGCATGAATAGCCCGAAATCGACTCCTTCGTCGGAAGGAGGGGGAGACGAGCCGCATACACACAGCACTGCTCCTGTGCCAGGTAAGCTACGGGCTCACCATAGCCCGTGCTACTTGGAACTTGTTCCGAGTAGCTGAATCTATAACAACATATAACAACGGGGAGACGAGGTCAATACGGAATATGTATGGCTAGAGGTACTTATGGGATAGGAAGGGAAATTAGCGTCTTTCCTTATCCTCCCTGTCCTCATCCGCCTCACAGGACTCTCTCGACGCCTCACCGAGCCACTGTGGGTCGTCTCTCCCTTCTGTCTCTGTGTCTGATCAGGGACGGATCCCAGCCCGCCTTTTGAAGCCGAAAGTCCGTTTTCGGCGTCCCACCTTAACACCCCACTACCCTTTTTGGTAAAGGTTGGCATTCCTGATAGTAACTTTGTGGACTCTCGTCCTCATCAACAATAGTCAAATGCTCATTAATCCAGCCGCCAAACATCCTGTTCATGAATGAGAAATACTGAACACACGACGCAGCAACCCATCTTCTGTTCCCATGGACGACCACCGTCTGAGGACGGGTTGAAGGTGTGAATCTTCCTGAAATTTAAGAGCCAGCAAGGAGAAGAGACGCGAGCAACGTACAATATAATTCATCACGTCTCTCAGTGCTGGAGAGTTATCAAGTCTAAAAGAATGTGAAAACTAATAAAATAAATTACCGATTTTTTTTTAAATTTGAATGCAATTGCATATCAAAAGTTCTGCTTAAAGTCTCCAATTAATGAATATTAAATAAGCAATAACTTTGAAAGCTAAGAATTAAGGTAACTGCAGAGTGGCTTATTGGGCCATATTAGGCTGCGCTTACTGATTCCCACTCAGGCTCATTAATGTAACTAACCTACGCTTGAAACAATCAAGTGAGTTCACGTCTGTATATTCAGTAATTTGTTATATAGATCATTCACCATATTTCCAAAGTAGGGTAACGTAGGTCTTTCCTAACTCTAACAATACCTTCAGAGGCATTTCATAGCATTTTCCAAAAACTCTCCAAAGAGTAAGACTAATTTCTCTGTGATATAAACCACGGCGAAACCAACTAACTGCGGACCTTCATTGTGGACCCGAAATGCAAATTGACAGAACCATTTGGTCTCATGTATAATTCAATTTTGCATTCAACTTTCCAGGAGACTTTATGTCGAAAATCAAGTTCACGAGTTGAATAAACAGTTTGGTTGTTCAAAACGCGTTCTCACGGCGTCGCAGGAGTAATCTAGAGTAATTTTTTTGCCTTACCATAAACGTACGATAGTTGAACTTTACCTAGGCCTACCAACGAGGAGGCCTGGTCGGGAACCGGGCCGCGGGGACGCTAAACCCCGAAACTATCTCAAGGTGACCTCTCAAAAGTAGGCCTTACCATAGGTGAACGAACCTAAGCCTTAACTTAGACCTTAGCATATGCGTGAAAATCATGGCCGACTTCTTAACTTACTTACCTACGCTGACGTTCATCAGTACTACAGTCGGGTTCAATCTCAACTCACAATTGGGGATGCCGGGTTCGTATCCCGGGCGGGGTAAAAAAATCACAACCCTCCTCCTCCCCCACCAACAAAACGGTGCGTGGCAGCAGGAATGAAGAAAAGAATGAACGGACGGGGGGGTAGGGGGGTGCGTTCGAATCCAGGAAGCAATCCGTGAACGAACAAATGTTTGGCCAAAAGAGTGTAAACAAGAGAATTTGCAAATCTCTGAATTTGGCTGTTAATGAAATAACAGAAAGCTGGCAACTTCGGGTGAAGGGCAGGAGGGATGAACACACACACACACACACACACACACACACACACACACACACACACACAAATTGACAGACAAACAAGCGATTACAATAATAATATATACTAACGAAGTAACAAAAAACAAGGCCAACAATAAGTGAAGGGACCGAACGCGAGAGTTAAGATTTTGCCAAGACTTGACCAAAGGCTGCTCCTGTGGCAAGTATTAAAGAAGAGAATTAAGGAAGAAGAAATTTTATCGCGCGTACCTTTCCGTATTGAGCCAATTAGAGTTAACTTAGTGAGTTCACTTGGGGTGGACGGTAGATCGACAGTTTCGCTACATGGAAGTCGGCGCTCAATTCCCGACCGTTCAAGTGGTTGCGGTACCATTCCTTCGCCCCGTCCCATCCTAAATCCATATCCTGACCCCTTCCAAGTGCTATTTATTCCTAATTGCTTGGCGCTTTCCCCTGTAAATTCCGTCTCCCCATGGGATGTGTACTCACTTTGATGTGCTTCCAGGGTCGAGCAAGGCTCCTGGCCTTGCGTTCCGAATTCTCTTAGATTCATGCATTGGCTCATTTATTACACTTTAATCACATTTACATATTCAACTTTGAATCAAATTAGCCTCTACGTCTACCCTATTCTGCTTATTAATTAACAGCTCTAACACTGGAAACATTCTTCTTAACTTTTGAAGGACTCATTGATTTCTCTAATGTCCATCTATAACCCCTCGTCCTGGTGTTCCAAGCCATGCCGTGAACAATGCTACCTTGTCTACCATGTACATCTGTATTAGAATCTTATAAGTTACAGAGAGTGAGCGGGGGGGGGGAGAGAGAGAGAGAGAGAGAGAGAGAGAGAGAGAGAGAGAGAGAGAGAGAGAGAGAGAGAGAGAGAGAGAGAGAGAGAGAGAGAGAGAGAGAGAGAGAGAGAGAGAGAGAGAGAGAGAGAGAGAGAGAGAGAGAGAGAGAACAATAAAGGATTTGTCAATACATCATCGATACTTTTCCAGCAGTTGACTAAACAAATTACTGACAGGTCGCGGATCAAGCACAATGTGTCGCACTGTGCCTGCACATGGTATATATCAACACTACTTTACGAAATATTTCGTATCCTGCTTCCTCCTGCAATAGCTGCACCTCCAAAATGTTTCATCAGCATCTTCTCTATACATAGCGAGCCTCTGTACGAGACAATAAACAATCGAACCCTCTAAATAGATCCTGAGCCTATATTTCACACTGTAATTTACCCCCAAGCACACCAATAGGATTCGAAACTAACAGCTGATGAAGCTTTGAAGGTTTCAAGCTTTGGCTTGGACGTATACGTTAGAAACCCGGGAAGGAGGAGAGACCGTAAGGTTCCGCAGGCGCTGTCATATTAGTCGGATTCGGTATGCAAATGAAGGAGGATGCTGGCATAATTGGCAGCTCTGGAAGGCTCAGGACGCTCAGGCTTGTGAGCTGTGAAAGGCCAGGTATGTCTCGGGTGATTGTGATCTGTTTGGTGAGGCTGATGCTGCGGTCATCTCCCGGGCACTCCATGTGTGTACTTCCCTATTTGTACTCACGAATTTGTGTCTGCAGAATAGAGCATTGACTCTTGGATCCCGCCTTTCAAGCCATCGGATGCTTACAGCAATGACTCGGGTCCTATTTCCCTATCATACCTAGTTTGAAAATTATGAAGAGAGTTTGCTTCCACAACCTGCTCCTTAAGTGCATTTAATTTTTCCCACTACTCTCACGCTAAAAGAAAACTTCCTAACATCTCTGTGACTCATCTGAGTTTCCAGCTTCCACCCATGTCCACTCGTTCTGTTACTATTTCGAGTGAACATTTCGTCTATGTCTACTCTGTCAATCCCCATGAGTATTTTATACGTTCCTATCATATCCCCCTGTCTCCCTTCTTTTTTCTAGTATTGTAAGGCTCAGTTCCGTCAGGCGCTCTTCATACCCCATCCATCGTAACGCTGGGACGAGTCTCGTTACAAACTTCTGAACCTTTTCCAGTTTCCTTATGTGTTTCTTCAGGTGGGGACTCCATGATGAGGCGGCATACTCTAAGACTGGCCTCACGTAGGCAGTGTAAAGCGCCCTAAATGCTTCCTTACTTAGGTTTCTAAATGATGTTAAAACTTTTGCCAGTGTAGAATATGTTGCTGTCATTATCCTATTTATATGTGCCTCAGGAGATAGATTAGGTGTTACGTCCACGCCCAGGTCTCTTTCTCGCGTCGTCACAGGTAGGCTGTTCCCCTTCATTGTGTACTGTCCCTTTGGTCGCCTATCACCTAGTCCCATTTCCATAACTTTACATTTGCTCGTGTTGAACTCTAGTAATTATTTCTCTAACCATCTCAGCAACCTGTTCATGTCCTCTTGGAGGATCCTTCAATCCTCATCTGTCACAACTTTTCTCATCAACTTTACGTCATCTACGAACATCGACGTGTAGGACTCTACTTTTGTAAACATGTCGTTAACGTATATTAGAAATAGAATTGGCTCAGCACCGATCCTTGTGGTACTCCACTCGTTACTGCTCGCCAGTCCGACTTCTCGCCCCTTACCGTAACTCTCTGACTCTTTCCTGTTAGGTAGTTCCTTACCCATGCTAGGGCCTTTCCGCTTACTCCTGCCTGCCTCTCAAGTTTGAATAGCAGTCAAATGTTCGGTACTGTATTAAAGTTTTTTGGCAGTCCAGAAATATGCAGTCTGCCCAACCTTCTCTGTTCTGTGTGTGTGTGTGTGTGTGTGTGTGTGTGTGTGTGTGTGTGTGTGTGTGTGTGTGTGTGTGTGTGTATGTACTCACCTAATTGTGCTTGCGGGGGTTGAGCTTTGGCTCTTTGATCCCGGGGTGTGTGAGAGTGTGCGTGTGTGCGTGTGTGTATGTATGTATGTGTGTGTGTGAGTGTGTGTGTGTGTGTGTGTGTGTGTGTGTGTGTGTGTGTGTGTGTGTGTGTGTGTGTGTGTGTGTGTGTGTGTGTGTGTGTGTGTGTGTGTGTGTGTGTGTGTGTGTGTGTGTGTGTGTGTGTGTGTGTGTGTGTGTGTGTGTGTGTGTGTGTGTGTGTGTGAATTATTTTGCACATGTTTTTAGAGTAGTGTTTTTGCTCGCGCTTGTGTGTTAATGCGCATGTGTTGGTAACGTGATATTTATGAACATTTGCATTTCTCTACTAACGAAAAAATATTAACGTGTGCGGTCACTGTTCTTGCCGTATCGGATACGAAGCGCCGGACGGCTGAACCGGTCCAATACTCGTATTTAATTTAGTTTCCTCTTGATTCTGAACCGGATACTTTTTTCAATATCTGAATTGGTTATCCTGTTTTGAACTACAGTGTGATGTTATGTGGGAGTTTTAACTTTCAACAATCATCACGGTCTGTCTGTCTGTCTGTCTGTCTGTCTGTCTGTCTGTCTGTCTGTCTGTCTGTCTGTCTGTCTGTCTGTCTCGGTCTGTCTCGGTCTGTCTCTGTCTCTTTCTCTCTGTCTCTGTCCCTGTGTCTCTGTCCCTGTGTCTCTGTCCCTGTGTCTCTGTCCCTGTGTCTCTGTCCCTGTGTCTCTGTCTCTGTGTCTCTGTCTCTGTGTCTCTGTCTCTGTGTCTCTGTCTCTGTGTGTCTGTCCCTGTGTCTCTGTCCCTGTGTATCTGTCCCTGTGTCTCTGTCTCTGTCTGTCTGTCTGTCTGTCTGTCTGTCTGTCTGTCTGTCTGTATGTCTGTCTGTCTGTCTGTCTGTCTGTCTGTCTCTCTCTCTCTCTCTCTCTCTCTCTCTCTCTCTCTCTCTCTCTCTCTCTCTCTCTCTCTCTCTCTCTCTCTCTCTCTCTCTCTCTCTCTCTCTCTCTCTCTCTCTCTCTATCTATCTCTCTATCTTTCTCTGACAGGTGACACAATAACAGCCAGTGACATACATCAGACAGACTAGCAAGCTAGGTTAAGTTAGATTAGATTGATTGGTTTGGTTAAAGCTGAAAAAATAATGCTAGTTGTGATTAATCATGGTTACGTTTGATTAGGTTAGTCTTGACTAGTTTAGCTTAGACATTTCCTAACTTAAGTTTCATTAGGTGAGTTTAAATTGATCCCACATGTATGGAATCCATATATCAGTGACGTCACGATTTGATGTCACATGTAACTTCGTCTGTATATTTTTTCGATATATGATATATGAGTCGATACCCAGATAACGCAAGTCGAGGACATTTACCCCCTCATAAAGGTAGACAACAGCAGCAATGCCACTCTGTTATAACCCATAAAACTCCAAGACTCTTCCCATGTCTCAAGCAAAAATAATCAGAGCAGATCGAAAATGTCTCAAGTTTGGCAATTAATATTTTTTTTCAGGAGCAGACTTGGAATATTCAGGAGGTGGTATTGAATCCCATGGGAAGGAAGGAAGGGGGGGGGGGGACTTTCATTTTTTTTAACTTGTTTCCACTCTGAGAATGTTGAGAATCTTAGAAACACTCTGGAGTTTTTTCCTATGCAGAAATAACAAATTTATTTTTTTATTTTTTTGTATCTTTTAACAAGAAAATAATTATAAAATAGAGTGAGGTACTTTAATATTTTTACCGTTAATACACTCAACTATTTCTACTGTTAAAACCTCTTTTACTACTACTAATAGTAGTACTACTACTACCTACTATTTTCTACTAGTACTATTAATAGTAATAGTACTATTACCACTACTACTACCACTACTACAACAACAACAACATCAACTGCAGCAGTAGTAGGTGCTACGTACCACGCCCTCAAGTTATAAGCAACATAACCAGTTACCAAACTACCAGTATAACTTGTAAACTTCTGCAGCCCTCAACACTGTAACTCTCATTAAACACGTTCACTTTATTTGTCTTAATTTAGTACACTTTTAAGCATTCTCCTCTGTTTGATTTTTTTGTGCTTTACTTTAACCGCAATTGCAGAGAGAGAGAGAGAGAGAGAGAGAGAGAGAGAGAGAGAGAGAGAGAGAGAGAGAGAGAGAGAGAGAGAGAGAGAGAGAGAGAGAGAGAGAGAGAGAGAGAGAGAGAGAGAGAGAGAGAGAGATATGGGTTCTGACACACCATAAGCTCCTGGCTCATCCTCTTCCTTACATGATAGTTACTTAGCATTAAAGTTAATTTCCTCATCAAATAAATGAATCTCTATAGGGCCAGGTTTCATAACAGCTCTTGCTTGCAGTTTCACTGTGAAGTACAGAGACACTCCTTTTGAACACAAACCTCAGATTAAAAAAGTATTTCATATGATAATGGCTTTGCTGTTGCATGGGTGCTGTGTATTATCTCAGTGGACCTTTGTTGATGAGGACGGTCTGGTGTTGGTGATGACGGGCTGGTGTTGATGAGGGCTGGTGTTGATGAGGGCTGGTGTTGATGAGGACAAGCTGGTGTTGATGAGGGCTGGTGTTGATGAGGCTGGTGTTGATGAGGGCTGGTGTTGATGAGGGCTGGTGTTGATGAGGGCTGGTGTTGATGAGGACGGGCTGGTGTTGGTGAGGACGGGCTGGTGTTGATGAGGGCTGGTGTTGATGAGGACAAGCTGGTGTTGATAAGGACGGGCTGGCGTTGATGAGGACGGGCTGGTGTTGATAAGGACGGGCTGGTGTTGATGAGGACGGGCTGGTGTTGATGAGGACGGGCTGGTGTTGATGAGGACGGGCTGGTGTTGATGAGGACGGGCTGGTGTTGATGAGGGCTGGTGTTGATGAGGGATGGTGTTGATGAGGGCTGGTGTTGATGAGAACGGGCTGGTGTTGATGAGAACGGGCTGGTGTTGATGATGACGGGCTGGTGTTGATGAGGACGGGCTGGTGTTGATGAGGACGGTCTGGTGTTGATGAGGGCTGGTGTTGATGAGGACGGGCTGGTGTTGATGAGAACGGGCTGGCGTTGATGAGGACGGGCTGGTGTTGATGAGGACGGGCTGGTGTTGATGAGGACGGGCTGGTGTTGGTGATGACGGGCTGGTGTTGATGAGGACTGGCTGCTGTTGATGAGGACGGGCTGGTGTTGATGAGGACGGGCTGGTGTTGACGAGGACGAGCTGGTGTTGATGAGGACGGGCTGGTGTTGATGAGGACGGGCTGGTGTTGATGAGGGCTGGTGTTGATGAGGACGGGCTGGTGTTGATGAGGACGGGCTGGTGTTGATGAGGACGGGCTGGTGTTGATGAGGACGGGCTGGTGTTGACGAGGACGGGCTGGTGTTGACGAGGACGGGCTGGTGTTGACGAGGACGGGCTGGAAAAGTATAAAACAAGTGAGTGTCCCGTATGAAGCCCATTAAACGCCATCAGCCGCCGTCATAACCGGAATGTAAACATTTGTGTTCTCAAATAGCAATAAATTATCAATGTTAATCCTTTTGCCAAAATCTAGGCCTGGGTTAGGGTGTCTCGTTGGCTATTACAGAGAGCGTGCGTGAAGCGTTTCGAGCATTGCTCATCGAACGTCCAGCCCGTCCTCTTCAACAAAGGCCATAGTCCATTCCATGCACCCGCGAAACCCGCTGTTTTATGAATGAAAAATGGTTTTCACGCGACTCACAACTGATGACGTTCGAACACTTCCTGAACAAGTGCTTCACTGACGGCTATTGTTCGAACCACAACGCTGTAAACAGCCCGTCCTCCAAACAAAGATCCAAAAGTGATTCCATGCACCCGCCAAACCCCCTGTTTATGAATGAAAAGCGGTTTACACACGACTCACAACTGCTGACGTTCGAACATATCCGGAACAAGTGTTTCACTGACGAATTTTGTTCGAATTACAACGCTATAAATGCTTCACCCACGTACTACAAATACAAATAATCGCCAACAGAACCTAAACACCTAACCTATCCTATGCCTATATATACACACTATGCTAATATATTATAACATTAATTTATACTTGCGAAAATTCCCGTTTTGAATGAACAGCATGTTCAAATTTATGAATGCGTCTGTGGGGTCGACCGCTGAACGTAATGGACTTGAGTCGAGGGCGGGTTGTGTAAATGCTTCACCCACGTACTACAAATACAAATAATCACCAACAGAACTTAAACACCTAATCTAACCAATGCCTAAATATACATTATATGCTAATATATAACAATATTAATTTATATTTGGTGAAAACTCCTGTTTTGAATGAACAACGTGTTAAAATGTATGAATGCGTTTTGGGGTCGACCGCTGGATGGAAAGGACTTGGTCTGAAGACGGGTGGCGAACGTATGAAGTCAGCCAAGGAAAGAACGTTTCGATTCGATTGCTCTGAACGTCCTTAAGATGAACTCGACGGTGGAGGGATAGAGAGTGAACACGATGGTGGAAGAGAGAGTGAACACAACCTTGAAAGAGAGAGAGTGAACACGACGGTGAACGCGAGTGAACACGACGGTGAACGCGAGTGAACACGAGAACACTTGAGGCTCCAATATCCCTATTATGCTGAACGTCCCAGCAAGGCCGGAACAGATTACTTATACATAATATCCTACGGAGAAAGGAGGAACTAAAAAAAATTAAAAACAAAAATAAAGCACTGTAGAATCTCATTTCCTGTTATTGGTGCCATACGCTTCCTTACTCATATCCTCCTCCTCTTCCTCCTCCTCCTCCTCCTCCTCCTCCTCCTCCTCCTCCTCCTCCTCCTCCTCCTCCAGCCTCCCGTCAACCCCGGGGGATAAGATTCTCTTTCTTTATTCCTGTGTTCTTACCTCTCCTTCTGGGAATACCTTATCTGGAGACCCAGGCCACCACACAAGACCAACCGAAGGGGAGAGATGGTGGAGAGGCCGAGGATAAAGACGATGATGTGAAGCAGAACAATTGTAGGCAACAAAGGAGAGAGAAAGAGATTGAGAGAGAGAAAGAGAGAGAGAGAAAGAGAGAGAGAGAGATAGAGAGAGAGAGAGAGAGAGAGAGAGAGAGAGAGAGAGAGAGAGAGAGAGAGAGAGAGAGAGAGAGAGAGAGAGAGAGAGAGAGAGAGAGAGAGAGAGAGAGAGAGCATTCTCAATCGATTTGAGAATGGTCCAGGACAGACCGAAACGTCGTCGTCCCTTCACCTTCTAGTGTGTGGTCTGGTCAACATACTTTAGCCACGTTATTGTGACTCATCGCCTGCAGAGAGAGAGAGAGAGAGAGTGACAGACAGACAGACAGACAGACAGACAGACAGACAGACAGACAGACAGACAGACAGACAGACAGACAGACAGACAGACAGACAGACAGACAGACAGAAAATAAATAAAACTTACAGATCAGCACGAAGGACAAGGAGACATAAACACCAGTCACACCGAATAAACAAACAAAAGCAACAAACAACACAAACAACAAAAGCAACAAACAACACAAACAACAAAACAACAACAACAACAACAACAACAACAACAACAACAACAACAACAACAACAACAACAACAACCCGCAACCAGCAAAATAACAACAATGGTCAAAAGATAAAAATGACAACAGCAAGAAATGGTGAACCAAATATATAGAGCAGAAGAAAAAAGAAAACCGGTGGATAAGAAAACATAACCAAAAAAGACGAAGGAAAAGAGAGAATAGTGGAATTAAGAACAGAAGGAGAGGAAGATGGAACGCCAGAAGCAAGGGCTGGGATGAAGACGGAATGACGAGAGAAGGAAGGATTTAATACAATTTTTGATTGAGAATTCAAAGTAATGGGACAGAGGAAGAGGGGAGAGGTAAGAACAGGATGCAGAGGGAAACAGAGAGAGAGAGAGAGATAAAAAGAGAGATAGAGTAAATGAAGAGGAAAATGAAAGGTGAGGTGATGAGAATGATGGAGGCAATAAAGGGTGGGTGGCAGAAATAAAAGGTTAAAGATTCATTGCTGTAACTGCTTCGTCAGACAAAGAGAGAGAGAGAGAGAGAGAGAGAGAGAGAGAGAGAGAGAGAGAGAGAGAGAGAGAGAGAGAGAGAGAGAGAGAGAGAGAGAGAGAGAGAGAGAGAGAGAGAGAGAGAGAGAGAGAGAGAGAGAGAGAGAGAGAGAGAGAGAGAGACAGAGAGAGAGAGACAGAGAGATAGACGCAAGGCAGAAGCAAAGCTGTGGGGTCAGATATGGTCAGTCCAAGACTACTACACACCTGCACTGACCTGTTGGCTCCACCTCTCACGTGCCTCTTCCAACTCTGCCTAACTCAAGGGATATGGCCCTGCTTATGGAAGAAAGCAGACATTGCTCCAGTACATAAAAAGAGGAACCGGTCAGTGATTGGTAACTACAGACCAGTGTCACTGCTCTCTATTACTGGTAAAATTAATATCATTAATCTCTCACCAAATATAATTTTTGGATCACCATCGGCTACTATGTAATCGACAGCATGGTTTTATAAAAGGCCGACCTGCTGCTGCTGATCTCTTGCGAACTCTCTCAAGCAAGTGGCATCAGTCACTGGATGAGTCCAAGATCAGCTGTGTTGTTGCTCTTGGGCCTTAAGATAGGGTCTGGCACGCTGGATTAGTAACGAAGCTTCAGGCACTAGGAATCTCAGGCGCCATCTTAGAGGTAATAGAGGACTACCTTCAAGAATGGATTCTAAGGGTAGTCCTTAGAGTCTACCTAAGGACTACCAATTGAGCAGAATCCGAAAGCTACACAATTGGTGCCAGTTCCACAGGGTAGTGTGCTTGACCCTTCTGTTGTGCCTATTTCAATGTCAATCTGTATCTATTGAATGTCTATTTCAATAATCTACTTTACCTCCTCATTCCTGAAGCTCAAGCATAAGCTCACTTCTTTTATGTCTTTGGAAAAACGTTTTGGAAACGTCTTTCCAAAAGCTCCATTAGGAAAGGAAGAAATGCCAACTGCTACAAGACTCATCAATCACAAACTTTCAATAATTTCTACCTGGGGTAGGAGATGGCAGGTCACATTGGCGGTTGAGAAAACTCAGGCGATGATAATTACTGGACCGCACATTGCAAATCAGGTTGACCTGCAAATGAGTGGCAAAACCCTTAGAGCTTAGAGATAAAACTAACATGCTGTACATGGAGTCTAACTATTATGACAATGAAAAACCACGTGCTTAACCTAGTCCACAAGGCAGCCAGGTACTTCACTTCAGGAAACAGCCCTACGGTGCAATTCACACCTTGACAACAGGGGCTGCAAACAAGCACAATTTCGCTCCCATCTTGAGTATGAAACACTAACATATGAAACACATCATTCATCAAAATTTTAGACAAAGTGAAGACCCGAGCAAGAAGGCTCATGAACAAATCCACAAGGGCCTTGACGAGGATTCGAACCTACGTCTTTGAGCATCCCAGACGCTGCCTTAATCGACTGAGCTACGATAAGGTTAAAATTGTTGAAACCGAAGTTCTACTGAACTTACTGGATCCTGCAGCCTCTCCGAGACACAAACCAGGGTTTTACACAACTCCCCCGTGCACTCGAGTTACGTCAATAGGCCGTTCTACCTCTTCGCCTTTCCTTCATTACACACAGGAAATCACAATAACGTGATGCATCACGTTATTGTGATTTCTGTGTGTAAAGAAGGCTCATCTCCAGTCTTGACCAAGTCTTGTGGGAATAATATGATCATCAGAGCCTGCTACACCGGTGTGATGCTGGGAGACTTACTGATATATACAAGGCCAACATTTTCAAAGTTCCGCACCTGGCCCAACTTCGTGGACTACCAGCAGTGGCCTCCCATGACACGAGGCTCTCAGCCTTCAGCAGTCTCATGCTGGAAGTGCCTTTTTCATCACTCATTTAGCGACCACTCAAATGAGTGATGTCCATCACTCAAATGAGTGATGTTCTTTTCGCCTGGACCGATGGTACAAGCCTGAACCTAATACAGAAACCACAACACCTCCAATAAAATTATATTACAAATCAACTATGCACAGTGAACATAAAAAAAAAAGAATAATGAAGGAAATAATTCGTAAAGGAGTAAAAAAGCACTAGTTACTGACCAAAACATAGACCTGATCATATTCTATAAAATTAAAGAAGACTACCGACCTCCTTATTAAAAACAGCCCGAAGCTGATGGAGAACCCTCTACAGCAGTCAAGCGTTGTATACATGTACACTTGCCCCCCACGAAGGATGTAACCTTCAATCTAAGTACATAGGTATGACGTCGACCAAGCTGACGAGGCGTTTGACCTGTCATCTGCAATCCGGTGCCCCCAGGATTCACATGAGACAAGCCCATGTCCTAACAAGCCCACCCTAACAAGAGAGAGGTTGAACAAAAATACCTGTATAATAGACAAAACCCAAGATATAAGAAGATTACAAATTCTAGAAGCAATTCAGATAAAATAGAACAACCTACCATGAACACCCAAATCACGGAACTACTTACTCTACCCACCATGAGAGTAAGGACAAGACCGGAATATAAAGATGCCAACACAGAAGACACTGTTCAACATAACAGGCCTATTACACCTGATAAATGTTTGTATGTGCTTCGTCCCCCATTAATCCCCCATTTATCCCGCTATTAATCCCCTATTTATCCTCTTGCCTTTTCCTTTATTGTACTTGTTTTATCACCTGACCCCGTACTGGTATAAATTAACGAGTTCTGTAATTTCTTTTCACTTGAGAATGAACCATGGAGGTTTGAAACGTTATGCAAATTGTATAAATAAGTGTGATACATTCTATAGTAATTCACTTTTTTCTTCACCTTAAAATAACGAACATGAGTTTTGGAGAACTCCTCTTTCAGCTAAGCCCTGATGCTAGAAAAAAATTGTTAGAGGGATAGAAGCCCTAAATCAGAAGATGGTAAATACAGAATATGCGGTCATATTCAATGAGACATATATATATATATATATATATATATATATATATATATATATATATGTATATATATATATATATATATATATATATATATATATATATATATATATATATATATATATATATATATATATATATATATATAATACTCTAGCGAACTGTAACAAGGTGAACGAGTGTCGGGGTCCCATCACCTCGTTGTGGGTTGGCCAAAGCAAGTGCCACCCCTCTCTCTCCCCACACTCCCCTCTCTCTCGTCTCTCCACTCTCTCCCTGCTCTCCTTTCTCTCCTCTCCCTCTCCCCTCTCTCCATGGAAACCGTCAGGTGTACAGGAGGGGAAAGAGGAATTGTGGGGGGGACTGATGGGTTTGTGGGCTGTGAGGAACATAGGGATGGGGCGGGGAAAGAGACCTTAAAGAATAGATGAGAATTGAAGGGAAACCAAAATTGGTTTGATGGGGGGAGCAGAAGGGGCTTGTATGTTGGGGTTATGGAGGCTGCAGGAGGAGGAGGACATCATGATGTCCTCCTTGTGGAAACACGGAGGACATCATGAACCAAAGGGGACCTTTTCCTGTATCTAATGAAGAAATTCATTATCATTCTTTACCATGGATCAAAAAGGACCTTATCCACTACCTTCTTTATGAGGTTGTGGAATAGGAAACTGATGGGAGCTGAAGAGGTGTTGAAAGGAGAGATGATAAGAACATAAGAACAAAGGTAACTGCAGAAGGCCTATTGGCCAATACGAGGCAGCTCCTATCTATAACCCCCCAATCCCACTCATGTACTTGTCCAACCCGCGCTTGAAACAATCGAGGGACCCCACCTCCACCACGTTACGCGGCAATTGGTTCCACAAATTCCACAAATCAACAACCCTGTTACTGAACTAGTATTTACCCAAGTCTTTCCTAAATCTAAACTTATCCAATTTATACCCATTGTTTCGCGTTCTGTCTTGTGTTGATATTTTTAATACCCATCATATTTAATAATATGATGGGACAGTTGTAGTGGAATGAGAGATAAGAGTAAGTCCGGAGGCTGTGCATGGGAAGACATGATCTTCACATCTAAATAACTCGGTTTTCGGAAGAGATTTTAACATTTCAATTCCCGGAAGAGAATTGTTAAGGTGAACAAACAGATCAGCGTTTACGAGACCGCTGTATCAAACACCTCTGTGGACTGAAGCGACCGTAAGGGGTTATGAAATTCCTGTCCCGTAACGAGGGTACAGAGAGAGAGAGAGACCATCCGAGGGGTTTCGTCCAGGAGGATTCAACAAAGGGGAGAAAGAGAGAGATAAAAAAAATGCGAAAAATGGGGAAACAGGAAATACACTAGGGAGAAAGAAGAGAAAATGCCAAAGCTTGTAAAAAGATAATCTTTTATGCCCAATTTGAAAGTGAAATATAAACGTTAAAAAATAGATAGTAGAAATGAGCAGATTATTGTATGAAGTAGAAACTAGTAGATAATTGTATGTAGTAAAAGCGAGTAGATAATTGTATGTAGTAGACACGTGTAGATAATTGTATGTAGTAGTAACGAGTAGATAATTTTTATTTTTTTAGCAGGGATAGCCGGAGGAGCCGGTCGGCCGAGCGGACAGCACGCTGGACTTGTGATCCTGTGGTCCTGGGTTCGATCCCAGGCGCCGACGAGAAACAATGGGCAGAGTTTCTTTCACCCTATGCCCCTGTTACCTAGCAGTAAAATAGGTACCTGGGTGTTAGTCAGCTGTCACGGGCTGCTTCCTGGGGGTGGAGGCCTGGTCGAGGACCGGGCCGCGGGGACACTAAAGCCCCGAAATCATCTCAAGATAACCTCAAGATATTCCTGCGCGGGCCCTAAGCCTCTGGCTGGCCCACTAAGTGTTGCTTGTTTCTGTTTTACTTGGGCGGAGTATGAGTATGTATGACTCGAATGGTCGCTTCAGTATGATTTTGTCCCATGTGTTTAACAACTTCTTCTGCTCTGTTGAATCTAAGTTGAAATCTTAATGAGTTTGTAACTGTGCACTGTGTTAGATAATGTTCCAGTGGTCTGTCGGACATTTCTCCACAGTGCTGACATTTCCTCTCATCTTCCGTAGATAATTGTATGTAGTAGGAATGAGTAGATACTTGCATGTAGTAGAAACAAGTTGATAATTGTGTGTAGTACAAATGAGTAGATAATTACATGTAGTATAAACGAGTAGATAATTGTATGTAGAAGAAACGAATAAATAATTGTATGTAGTAGAAACGAGTAGATAGTTGCATGTAGTAGAAACTAGTAGATAAATATATGTAGTAGAACCGAGTAAATAATTGCATATAGTAGAAGTAGAAATGAGTAGATAATTGCATGTAGTAGAAAGTAGATAATTGTATGTAGTAGAAATGAGAAGATAATTGTATGTAGAAGAAACGAGTAGATAATTGTATGTAGTAGAAACGAGTAGATAAATATATGTAGCAGAAACTAGTAGATAAATATATGTAGTAGAACCGATTAAATAATTGCATATAGTAGAAGTAGAAACGAGTAGATAATTGTGTGTATTAGAAAGAGTAGATAATTGTGTGTAGTAGAAACGAGTAGATAATTGTACGTATTATAAACGAGTAGATAATTGTACGTAGTAGAAACGAGTAGATAATTGTATGTAGTAGAAACGAGAAGATTATTGTATGTGTAATAACTAATTAATAGAACGTTCATCAGGTTATGGGGATTTTATGCAGGGGGATTTATGAGGGAACGCAATGTGAGGGTTAGATATTTTAAAGGCATCGAACCCTGACAGAGTAAGGGCAATGGTTTACCCTGGACTACAGTCTGGTTGTGAGTTGTGAGTATAGGGAGTCTTGTTTGATTGTCCAGATGCATGGGTGCTTCTGGTGGAGGTACAGGGGGAGCAGGTGTTGATACAGGGGGTACAAGTGTAGTTACAGGGGGGAGCAGGTGTTGATACAAGGAGGTACAGGTGTAGATACAGAGGGGTACAGGTGTAGGTACAGCGGGGTACAAGTGTAGATACAGGGGGGGAAGCAGGTGTTGATACAGGGGGTACAGGTGTAGATTCAGGGGGAGCAGGTGTAGATACAGGGGGGGGGGTACAGGTGTAGGTACAGGGGGTACAGGCGTAGATACAGGGGGGTACAGGTGTAGATACTGAGGGGTACAAGTGTAGATACAGGAGGGAACAGGTGTTGATACATGGGGTACAGGTGTAGATACAGGGGTAGCAGATGTTGATACGGGAGGTACAAGTGTAGATACAGGGGGTAGGTGTTGATACAGGGGGTACAGGTGTAGATACAGGGGGGAGCAGGTGTAGATACTTGGGGGGAACAAGTGTAGACGCAGGAGGTTACAGGTGTAGATACAGGGTGTACAGGTGTAGATACAGGGGGTACAGGTGTAGATACAGGGGGTACAAGTGTAGATACAGGGGGTACAAGTGTTGACACAGGAGGTACAGGTGTAGATACAGGGGGTACAGGTGTAGATACAGGGGGTACAAGTGTAGATACAGGGGGTACAAGTGTAGACACAGGAGGTTACAGGTGTAGATACAGGGGGTACAGGTGTAGATACAGGGGGTACAGGTGTAGATACAGGGGGTACAAGTGTAGATACAGGGGGTACAAGTGTAGACACAGGAGGTTACAGGTGTAGATACAGGGGGTACAGTTGTAGATACAGGGGGTACAAGTGTAGATACAGGGGGTACAAGTGTAGATACAGGGGGTACAAGTGTAGATACAGGAGGTTACAGGTGTAGATACAGGGGGTACAGGTGTAGATACAGGGGGTACAAGTGTAGATACAGCAGGGTACCAGTAGAAGTAGGAACTAGTCCTAATCTACACCTTCACCCCTCTGCCCCCCCCCCCTCACCTGGTCAACTCATCCTCCGTAAGATTCCCCTTACACTCCACCCCCCCCCATCACCCCCTCACGGATACACTCCCCTCACACAGGCTCCCCTTCCCTCCACCCGTCGATTACACCTTCTGTGTGGTCCCCTCTCTCACTGCCCCCCTCCCTCACTGTCCCCCTCCCTCTCTCCCTGTCCCCCTCCCTCACTTCCTCCCTCAGTGTCCCCCTCCCTCACTTCCTCCCTCAGTGTCCACCTCTACACCCCCTCCAACTGCATCCCCACTACCCTTCCACTTTCCCCCACTACCCTTCCGCCTCCCCCCACCCCCAGTGCCTCCCTCCACCCCCAGCTCACCTCCCCCCCACACTCCCAGTGCTCCCCCCACCCCCAGTGCTCCCCCCTCCCCCCTCCCCCCACCACTCTAATCGTCCCCCAAAAAGGCGTCAAGAAATTTTTCCAAAATTATCACTATAATTTTCTGTCATTAATTAAGTCATTGTTGTCGAGTGTAATTATGGGGCGCGGCGATGGACGGCTGATGCTGGCGTTAATGACCTGAAAATAATACAAATCTTGGATAAATATGTCACCTAAGGTAATGAGGCCTTTTAACCATTGCCCATCTGAGTATACTCTCAGATAATGTTTCACTTGTAATGTACTTTTAATAATGCCTTTTAAATAAAAAAATAAAGTGAATTTTTTTTTAACATGCTGTTCATTCAAAACTGGATTTTTCTCAAATAAAAATTAATATTATAATATATTAGTATATTGTGCATATATATAGGCATAGGTTAGGTTAAGTGTTTAGGTTCTGTTGGCGATTATTTGTATTTGTAGTACGTGGGTGAAGCATTTATAGCGTTGTGATTCGAACAAACTTCGTCAGTGAAGCATTTGTTCCGGAAGTGTTTGAACGAAATCAGTCGTGAGTCGTGTGTAAACCCGTGCTCCAAACAAACGCTCAAAAGTCATTCCATGCACCCGCCAAACCCCGTTTATGAATGAAAAGCGGTTTACACACGACTCACAACTGATGACGTCCGAACGCTTCCGGGACAACTGCTTTGCTGACGACTTTTGTTCGAACCACAACGCTATAAATGCTACACCCACGTACTACAAATACAAATAATCGCCAACAGAAGAAATAAATTCTAACACCTAACCTAACTAATCTATGCCTATATATGCGTAATATACTAATATATTATAATATTAATTTATATATGAGAAAATTCCCGTTTTAAATGAACAGCGTGTAAAAATTTCTGAATGCGTATGTGGATCGACCGCTGATGTACAACCCGTCCTCGACTCAAGTCCATTACATCCAGCGGTCGACCCCACAGACGCATTCATAAATTTTAACATGCTGTTCATTCAAAACGGGAATTTTCTCAAGTATAAATTAATATTATAATATATTACCATATTGTGCATATATAGGCATAGGATAGGATAGGTCAGGTGTTTAGGTTCTGTTGGCGATTATTTGTATTTGTAGTACGTGGGTGAAGCATTTATAGCGTTGTGATTCGAACAAAATTCGTCAGTGAAACACTTGTTCCGGATATGTTCGAACGTCAGCAGTTGTGAGTCGTGTGTAAACCGCTTTTCATTCATAAACAGGGGGTTTGGCGAGTGCATGGAATCACTTTTGGATCTTTGTTTGGAGGACGGGCTGGGACTTGAGTCAAGGATGGGTTGGGTATCTGAGCTGTTCAACTCTGGTCTTGTTGTTAACAACTGAAGCAATTCTGAAATGTTAAGAACGGGCCTGAATTCAGTAGTGTGGATACAGTGCGGGGTTATCGTGACAGTGTGAAGGCAGTTGAGTGACTATAATAACGGAAAGCGACTCTCAGTCCCTATAGTGACTTGAACTAGGAACACATTCCTGACGGTAAGACACCTCCGTTTGTTCAATGATATTCACTGTTTACAACAACTTAAGGTATTCACGATGTACCGTCAAGCGACTCTTCGACACTTGAATCTGTCAACAACACACCCGCGAGGTCAAAGGAAAAGCGGATCTATATTTTCTTTAGAAACCATAAATTGCCCATTTATTTATATATATATATATATATATATATATATATATATATATATATATATATATATATATATATATATATATATATATACATATATATATATATATACACGACATGTTAAAAAATTAACATGTTAGTAAGTCCTCCTCAATAAACGGGCGAAATGCCCTTTAATTAACGTTAGATTTAGATCAAAGCTGCTTGGACTGTTAGCCTATACTCAACAGCGTTGTTGGAGCATTCTCAACCATTAATTTACTTATTAATGGTTAAGTTATTAAAACTATTTTCAAACAGATAAAGTTGAAAATCCAAATGAAGATACGGTGTTTCTGGTATTTTATGATGATTTTTGTTAGTTGTAATATATTTAAATGAATACAAGTATGCTACATATATTTGTTGTTTATTTAAGTAGAAAATTGTATCTTCCCGTTACTGACAGCGGATAAATTTCACCGTTATTTTTTGTTTTTGTAAACAATTGTTTTATGTTTTTTTTTTTTTGTAAAAGACATACTGTTAATTTGACCGTTGTCTCGCTTGCAAAATAAACACCTGCTGCTTACCTTTGCTTGGCCTGCATTGTTGACTGTACTGGACAATGCGTATTTTACTTAGAATTTTCTTGTGTTTAACGGGTTATGTGTGTGAATACGCAGCTGTACTGGATTGTATTTACCAACCTATTAGTTATGGAGATCTAGTTCTTGGGGTCCCTCTTCCATGCCTCTCCTCATGACTATCCAGTGGTCCGTTGCAACTGTTTTTAAAGTAGTGGAGGCAGTTTGGTTGTCTCCACTAAAGAGTGTGTGTGTGTGGGTGTGTGTGAGAGAGAGTAATCACCTAAGTGAAGTTACAGGATGAGAGCTACGCTCGTGGTGTCCCGTCTTCCCAGCCCCCTTTGTCATATAGCGATTTGAACGTGTGCTTGTGAACCTGTGTATTTTTATGTTTTAGTGTGTTTGTCCGTGTCTGTGTATTTGCCTGTGTTCTTGTCTACATGCATATTACAAAGCGTTCCATTTAGTATTGTATAGAAGGCAGCCATAACCTGTTCATTAAACGAGCATTTCGGTAATTATTGTGGATTATGCTCGCACGGGAACTATCTCCTCAAAACAAGGCCATTGGCTAACTAATTAATCAAACAAAGAGTATTCAGTGTTAATGAGTAATTTAGCAGCAGTCGGGTTATTCATGTGTGTAATAATTAGAGGGGTTTAGATAATAACTCTGCCGGGATGGATTTTGTTTTCATGTGATTGTATAGCAACGTTGAAGGATTTATCAATAATTCGAGTTTCCTGTTGGAATTTGATTCTGAAACTAAATAATTTTGTTTGATTTGTTGGTGTGTGGTTGTGTGGGTGCGTGTTAGTGAATATAAGTGTGTGTGTGTGTTTACTAGTTGTGTTTACTAGTTGTGTTTTTGCGGGGGTTGAGCTTTGCTCTTTCGGCCCGCCTCTCAACTGTCAATCAACTGTTTACTAACTACTTATTTTTTTTTCCCCACACCACACACACACACACACACCAGGAAGCAGCCCGTGACAGCTGACTAACTCCCAGGTTCCTATTTACTGCTAGGTAACAGGGGCACTTAGGGTGAAAGAAACTTTGCCCATTTGTTTCTGCCTCGAGCGGGAATCGAACCCGCGCCACAGAATTACGAGTCCTGCGCGCTATCCACCAGGCTACGAGGCCCCTGTGTGTGTGTGTGTGTGTGTGTGTGTGTGTGTGTGTGTGTGTGTGTGTGTGTGTGTGTGTGTGTGTGTGTGTGTGTGTGTACAGAAAAATCAAGGTTTAGCTCTTTAAAACCTCGTTATTTTCTATTGTATCTCATTATTCACGCTATCATCACACTGTATAACATTCACGCTATCATCACACTGTATAACATTCACGCTATCATCACACTGTATAACATTCACGCTATCATCACACTGTTTAACATTCACGCTATCATCACACTGTTTAACATTCACGCTATCATCACACTGTATAACATTCACGCTATCATCACACTGTATATATTATTTCCTTACATACCCCTCTGTCTCGATTATTTTTTGTTCCGAAGCTTTAATATTTTGCCCTTGTCAGCTTAATCGATGTTCCTCAGGATGAGATACAGGAGCATAAGAATTGAGATAACTGCTGATAGACCATTGGTCTTATGGTGAGGTGTAGTGTCCTTATCCATCTGTCCTGTTGTGAGGTGTGAGCTAGTTCACCCTGTCCTGTTGTGAGGTGTGAGCTAGTTCACCCTTCTGTCCTGTAGTGAGGTGTGAGCTAGTTCACCCTTCTGTCCTGTTGTGAGGTGTGAGCTAGTTCACCCTTCTGTCCTGTAGTGAGGTGTGAGCTAGTTCTGTCCTGTTGTGAGGTGTGAGCTAGTTCATCCTTCTGTTCTGTAGTGAGGTGTGAGCTAGTTCTGTCCTGTTGTGAGGTGTGAGCTAGTTCATCCTTCTGTTCTGTAGTGAGGTGTGAGCTAGTTCACCCTTCTGTCCTGTAGTGAGGTGTGAGCTAGTTCACCCTTCTGTCCTGTAGTGAGGTGTGAGCTAGTTCACCCTTCTGTCCTGTAGTGAGGTGTGAGCTAGTTCTGTCCTGTTGTGAGGTGTGAGCTAGTTCATCCTTCTGTTCTGTAGTGAAGTGTGAGCTAGTTCACCCTTCTGTCCTGTAGTGAGGTGTGAGCTAGTTCACCCTTTTGTCCTGTAGTGAGTTGTGAGCTAGTTCTGTCCTGTTGTGAGGTGTGAGCTAGTTCACCCTTCTGTCCTGTTGTGAGGTGTGAGCTAGTTCATCCTTCTGTCCTGTAGTGAGGTGTGAGCTAGTTCACCCTTCTGTCCTGTAGTGAGGTGTGAGCTAGTTCACCCTTCTGTCCTGTAGTGAGGTGTGAGCTAGTTCACCCTTCTGTCCTGTAGTGAGGTGTGAGCTAGTTCTGTCCTGTTGTGAGGTGTGAGCTAGTTCACCCTTCTGTCCTGTAGTGAGGTGTGAGCTAGTTCTGTCCTGTTGTGAGGTGTGAGCTAGTTCATCCTTCTGTTCTGTTGTGAGGTGTGAGCTAGTTCTGTCCTGTAGTGAGGTGTGAGCTAGTTCACCCTTCTGTCCTGTTGTGAGGTGTGAGCTAGTTCACCCTTCTGTCCTGTAGTGAGGTGTGAGCTAGTTCACTCTGTCCTGTTGTGAGGTGTGAGCTAGTTCACCCTTCTGTCCTGTAATGAGGTGTGAGCTAGTTCACCCTTCTGTCCTGTTGTGAGGTGTGAGCTAGTTCATCCTTCTGTCCTGTAGTGAGGTGTGAGCTAGTTCACCCTTCTGTCCTGTTGTGAGGTGTGAGCTAGTTCACCCTTCTGTCCTGTTGTGAGGTGTGAGCTAGTTATGTCCTTCTGTCCTGTAGTGAGGTGTGAGCTAGTTCACCCTTCTGTCCTGTTGTGAGGTGTCAGCTAGTTCACCCTTCTGTCCTGTTGTGAGGTGTGAGCTAGTTCACCCTTCTGTCCTGTAGTGAGGTGTGAGCTAGTTCACTCTGTCCTGTAGTGAGGTGTGAGCTAGTTCACCCTTCTGTCCTGTTGTGAGGTGTGAGCTAGTTCACCCTTCTGTCCTGTTGTGAGGTGTCAGCTAGTTCACCCTTCTGTCCTGTTGTGAGGTGTGAGCTAGTTCTGTCCTGTAGTGAGGTGTGAGCTAGTTCACCCTCTGTCCTGTTGTGAGGTGTGAGCTAGTTCACCCTTCTGTCCTGTTGTGAGGTGTGAGCTAGTTCTATCCTGTAGTGAGGTGTGAGCTAGTTCACCCTCTGTCTTCGTTGTTCAATATCCTCGGCGCCAAATTTCTGTAATTTTCACTTTGAGATTTTCTACATGGAGGTTCCCAACCGGTCCTGCATACTCAAAGGTGAGTCTCATGAAAGTTGTGTGCAGAATTCTCATTTCCCCTCTCCCCGTATATTACTAATTTTATACATCTGATGTCAGGTTTAAGCCATGCGAGTTAGTAAAAGATCTTCCTTAATCTTAGATTAGTGAAGATGTCTGACCAACATTTCATGCTTTTCTCGCGGCTTTACTGTGCCAATCGGTATGCTTATAACCTTGCATTTATCAGGATTAAAGTTTAGCATCCTTTACATTAGAGTGAAATAGTCAGAGAGTGTGTATGAAAAGAAAGAATGAGTTTGTTTGCGAGAACGTTTGTCGGTGTGGGAGAATGAGTGCGACAGAGAGACAAAAAATGCCCAGAGAGAAGTTGCCGTGTCTTACGCATTCCTCTGACGCACATCCTCACGCCCACCGGCGTGATATGAAAAAGCTAATCAGAACTCCCAATTACTTTGGGAGCCGGTCGGCCGAGCGGACAGCACGCTGGACTTGTGATCCTGTGGTCCTGGGTTCGATCCCAGGCGCCGGCGAGAAACAATGGGCAGAGTTTCTTTCACCCTATGCCCCTGTTACCTAGCAGTAAAATAGGTACCTGGGTGTTAGTCAGCTGTCATGGGCTGCTTCCTGGGGGTGGAGGCCTGGTCGAGGACCGGGCCGCGGGGACACTAAAGCCCCGAAATCATCTCAAGATAACCTCAAGATAACATGTTATGTGTTTTGCTTTTGGCATCAGTTGTTATTTGTGGGCAAACCTATTTTTTTCCTTTCTTCGCCGGTTGGTAAAAAACAGGTGATGGCAATAGTAGACGGCTTCTGTTTCCAGTTATCAGGCTTAGAAGTTCCTTTGCCATAGCTTCTGGTAACCCTTACTTACTACGCGTTGAGAGTGTTCCACTGTCAATTACCAGTTGACAGTGGAACACTGTATGTCAGCTTTAAAGAGTCAAACCAGTGTGAAAATATCCTCTGCAAAGTTGATTAAAATATATATATATATATATATATATATATATATATATATATATATATATATATATATATATATATATATATATATATATATATATATATATAATATATATATATATATAATATATATATATATATATATAATATATATATATATATATATATATATATATATATATATATATATATATATATATATGTCGTACCTAATAGCCAGAACGCACTTCTCAGCCTACAATTCAAGGCCCGATTTGCCTAATAAGCCAAGTTTTCATGAATTAATGTTTTTTCGTCTACCTAACCTACCTAACCTAACCTAACCTAGCTTTTTTTGGCTACCTAACCTAACCTTACCTATAAATATAGGTTAGGTTAGGTTAGGTAGGGTTGGTTAGGTTCGGTCATATATCTACGTTAATTTTAACTCCAATAAAAAAAAATTGACCTCATACATAGAGAAAAGGGTTGCTTTATCATTTCATAAGAAAAAAATTATAGTAAATATATTAATTCATGAAAACTTGGCTTATTAGGCAAATCGGGCCTTGAATAGTAGGCTGAGAAGTGAGTTCTGGCTACTAGGTACGACATATATATATATATATATATATATATATATATATATATATATATATATATGTCGTACCTAGTAGCCAGAACGCACTTCTCAGCCTACTATGCAAGGCCCGATTTGCCTAATAAGCCAAGTTTTCATGAATTAATATATTTTCTCTAATTTTTATCTTATGAAATAATAAAGCTACCCATTTCATTATGTATGAGGTCAATTTTTTTTTATTGGAGTTAAAATTAACGTAGATATATGACCGAACCTAACCAACCCTACCTAACCTAACCTAACATATCTTTATAGGTTAGGTTAGGTTAGGTAGCCCGAAAAGTTAGGTTAGGTTAGGTTAGGTAGGTTAGGTGGTCGAAAAACAATTAATTCATGAAAACTTGGCTTACTAGGCAAATTGGGCCTTGCATAGTAGGCTGAGAAGTGCGTTCTGGCTACTAGGTACGACATATATATATATAACTTTAGAACACTTTCCCACCAGGAGACTCGAACCCTAGCCAGCACAGAAGCCTTCCAGCAACTGGCATAACAGGTACGCCTTAACCCTCTCCACCACCTGCTCAGACCCTTAAAAGAGATGGTAATTTTCCTGGTGGGAAAGTGTTCTAAAGTTGTATACTTGACTCTCGTGTTTAGGAGAGTTGTGCCTCATATATATATATATATATATATATATATATATATATATATATATATATATATATATATATATATATATATATATATATATATATTCACGATTGTTTTAGCATCTTATCAAGCTTAATCAAACAGAGAATTACAACGAGTCATACTGTATACCTCACTAACCCGATATGACAGTTTCTCCAGCTTGAAACTTCAAAGGAAGTTCTCAGCGAAGAAGTTATTCTCAGCCTCTCGGTTATCAACAGCCCCCGAATGAGTATTCGCGCTTCAGTGTACCGACAATGCCTCAAAACGAGCAAAAAATCTACAACAAATGGATTATTACTACATTAAAACCCTAGTTACGCGTCGCCCTGAACGTCTGGTATGCTCCGGCTACATGGTAGACGGGCGAGCTACGGTGGAGGGAAAAAAAGTCAGAACGGAGAATTTAGTAATACGGAGGAGGAGGAGGATGAGAGATCAAAGGAGGAGGCTGGGGAGGTTATCCTGGGGAGTGGGGGGGGGGGGCAGGATGCCAGCCGTGTCCTCGCCTTTGTGACAATAATTACCCCTTTTGAGCTGCTAACGTGGAGGGTATTTTTAATATGTATATATAGATTTTTGTTAGATGGCAGTTCTGAGAGAGAAGTCTTTAATCGTTGTCGGTGGTATGTGCCTTAATTGATCCCACCTCCAATCTTTGTATATATATATATATGTATATATATATATATATATATATATATATATATATATATATATATATATATATATATATATATATATATATATATATATATATGTGTGTATATCACGGAAATAAACACGTGATTAAAAATGTGACAATGTCAGACCACGGAGGAAAAATGAAACAGGAATTTCCTTCTGAAGATGTATTTAATATACGAAAGTACTTAAGGAAATTTCCTGTTTTATTTTTCCTCCGTGGTCTGACATTGTCACATTCTTAATCACGTGTTTATTTTCGTGATATACACACACATATATATATATATATATATATATATATATATATATATATATATATATATATATATATATATATATATATATAGGGGGGTACCACCTCTGGTGCAATTATAGGGACCCACAGCCTCAAAGAAGGGAACGCAGAGCATTCAGAGAAAAACTTGCCATTTAACTCTCAATACGTAAGAGTGTTCGCTTCCCCTACCACCCCCCCCCCCTTTTTATGGTGTACACTTCATTATGCAAGGTTATACAGTTACATATCTGATTTTATAAAAAAAATGAACATTGAGAAGACACAAGAAAAGTTCGCTTCCTAGAGACTATAGATTTAAGTCTTTCATTTAACCAACGGTGTGGATCGTTTACAATGTCACTGTTAATACCAACTCCAAGGTATTTGTGCTGCCTACACGTTTCAATGTTCTGGTTGTTGACCGTGAAAGTTATTAGGACATGAATTTTCTCTTGGGGGGATAGAGAGTCTGGATTTAGTTATAGAGATAACAAGACCACATTCACGGTTTTTAGCAGCGAGTGAATCAAGTAGAGCTTGCATTCTAGTTTGGGTATTTGCAACATCGGCATAACAGATGACGACTTCGACAGGTAGTGTGGGGATATCAATTGTTTATTTGTGCATCAGAACAATGAACAGTGTGGGACTGAGCACTCCACCCTGGGGTGTACCCAACTCAAAGGGTGCACAAAGTTTACTTTTGACCTCCTTGAAAAGGACTGAGGCGGTTCTGTTACTTAGGTAACCCCTGAGCCAAGTCAACAGTCTTCTCCTAACTCCAAAAGAGGCTAGATGTTCTAACATTATTTTTCCAGCCAGAGTTAAACTTCAAACGTCAGCGGAAAAAAAATATTGACCATTTAATTTCAGACCATTAAAATCAAACAGTAAAGACGTGGTTGCGTGGTTCTACCCTCTCTTAATAAGACGAATAATACCGACACCAGTCAGCCTATGTCTGTCCCACACCCCACATTATTCACCCAGAAATGTTGAATGAATTTCATCCAGACATTCTCTTATTCGTACAGATCGGACCAAAAGTTAATTACGCTGGTCATTTTGTAACTTCAAAGTCACTGCAAGTTCATTTGATGGCTTAGGGTTTTATCACATTTTTTAGATGATTAGAAATTATAAATGGTTAACATTTTCCTTGTATATAACAAGATAATTTTTCATTTAGGTTGATGGAAAGGGTCGGAAGTATGCAGCATATTATTGAATAATTCTATTTTCTCTATCTTGTATATGAACTGTATTTCTCTTTTTTTGTCTTTATCTGTTGGTCACTCTCTCTCTCTCTCTCTCTCTCTCTCTCTCTCTCTCTCTCTCTCTCTCTCTCTCTCTCTCTCTCTCTCTCTCTCTCTCTCTCTCTCTCTCTCTCCGAAGACCAAAGTGAAGGCAATATTACTACCCACATTATTGTTAACTGTGTAGATGCTTTACAAAGTCCGATTAAAATCAAAATATCATGTTTTCCAAGACAAAAGAAGCCAAATTACCCACAAGAATCACCATTCTGAATCATATTCAGATTAATCTGAATCATATTCAGATTAATCTGAATCATATTCAGATTAAAACCATAATCACAAGAATCATATTCCAGTCTGAGATGAACTAATTTCCTCAGCGGCGTCAATTCCACGTTACGGTATATATAAAAGCGTATTTGAAGCGGTATAGCAACATTGACTCGTTTAACGAGGAGAGACAATTGTCAACAATCTTCTGTGTAGTGGCTCTTGGAAACTATTGACTATTTCTGGTCATCTAGTATTTCCAGACATCTTCGTTGATTTCCCCTAGAGTGTTGTCAATCTTTGACTCAGGGAAGCGTACAGCTTAGCCCCGCCTTTGCTTGTTTGCGCATGCGCGCGAGCGTACACACACACACACACACACACACACACACACACACACAAAGTGTGTGTGTGGTGTGGAAAAAAAAGTAGTTAGTAAACAGTGTATTGACAGTTGAGTGGCGGGCCGAAAGAGCAAAGCTCAACCCCCGCAAACACAACTAGGTGACTATAACTAGGTGAATACACACTGTGGTGGAGGCTGACTCCATACACAGTTTCAAGTGTAGATATGATAGAGCCCAGTAGGCTCAGAAACCTGTACACCAGTTGATTGACGGTTGAGAGGCGGGACCAAAGAGCCAGAGTTCAACCCCCGCAAGCACAACTAAGTGAACACACACACGCCATCAAGGCTTACAACATTCTCTACCATAACCCAATCTCCCCCCCCCCCCTTTCAACAACCCCCCCCCCCTCACCCCCTCTGACACTTTATTTAACCCCCCTCCATCCCCCCCCCCACCCGCTCGCCCCCCCCCCCCACGGGCCTGAGAGGGCAGAAGGTGGCTCTCCAACACCAATTAGCGTACAATGCCCCTGCCACCAGGACGCTGTTCGCGCCCCCTCCCCCCACCTGGTAATTACCATACTAATTGGTAATTCCAACTGTTTTCGCCGGGAGACTCGAATTTCCCTCCTCGTTCCATTCACCACGGTCTTCTGATCCCTCCCTCACCCCCCCTCCCCTTCTTCCTACCCCCTGGAGGCCATCTTTACCTCACTCCTCCCTCACCCCCCCCCTTCTTCCTACCCCATGGAGGCCATCTTTACCTCACTCCTCCCTCACCCCCCACCTTCCTACCCCCCTGGCGGCCATCTTTGCCTCACTCCTCGCGTCTCTCATCCTGAAATTACTCTACCTTTCCTCCACTCCTCGTTCTCCTTTCTCGCTCTATCACATTGAACCTTCAATCGGTCTCGCTTCATGCAGGTCGGCGTTCAATCCCCGACCGTTCTCAAGTGGTTGGGCAACATTCCTTCCCACCCCCTACACCCCTTCCCCCGGCCCATCCCATCCTGACCCCTTCCATGTAACATATAGTCGAAATTATTTCAAGGGATTTCACTAAGGTGAATATCTGCCGTCTGGCGACCTGTCGTCCGTTTTCTTTATGCGTGGGACACTGGTGTTGAGGGTACACTACTCTGTTGGTGATGACTCACTTCATATATTCACTGTGTCGGGGGACAGGAAGCCAGAGTGTATTCATACACGTTAGGCTTATATCGAGGTCCCCCCCCCCCCTCATTCCCAAGGCCGAATTACTGACCCCGGTCAGGATGTATCCCCACAACAAGCTGACACACCTGAGTACCTACTCACAGCTAGGTGAACAGTGGCATTAGGTGAAAGAAAATGTGCTCAACCATTTCGGTCCCGCCCGGGTTTCGAACACAGAATTCTCGATTGTGCGTCTAGAACGAACCCGACTGTACTAACGAGACCCAAAAAATGTTGAGAGATGTACATATATATATATATATATATATATATATATATATATATATATATATATATATATATATATATATATATATATAATGTCTAACGGGAGTTAGACAGCTGCTTCCTGGGGATGTGTAACAAAAAGGAGGCCTCGTCGAGGACCGGGCCGCGGGGACGCTAAGCCCCGAAATCATCTCAAGATAACTTAGGAACCATTCCCTTCCCCCGTCCCATCCCAAATCCTTATGCTAATCCCTTTCAAGTCATATATAATCGTAATGGCTTGGCACGTTCTCCTCATAGTTCCCGCCCCTTCACCCTGTCCATTCCTCTATTGGCCACACCCAGCAGCGTCTGGGGTCTGACTGCTTAAACCTGACTGGTTACACCTGACTGCTAACAGCTGACTAGTTACACCTGACTGCTAACACGTGATTGATTCAGTCAAGCGGTCACAGTTGAGACGAATAATATTGAAGCTTACTGGAACGGCCATGTGAATCCGCTGCGAAAATGTTCACTATTGCCCGTAGAAGTGGAGCTGCCTCGCTGATAACTGACTGGCAGTGATTACAGAGGTGAGAGGCAGCTGTGCAGGTGCAGCTGTGCAGGTGCAGCTGTGCAGGTGCAGCTGTGCAGGTGCAGCTGCTGGAGACGCCAATAACGATACAATAGTGTGCACGAGGCTAATTACCGTTGCAGGGAGGTCGTGCTCTATTCAGCAACTGTTAATTAAAATGCTCATTGAATCGACCTTTTGATCTAGTTAGTATGGCTGCATATTAGAAAATTAATGTTTATGGGCTCAAGTGTAATTAATATATATATATATATATATATATATATATATATATATATATATATATATATATATATATATATATATATATATATATATATATATATATATATATAGGGAGAGAGAGAGAGTTAATGCAAACGAGAATATATAGTCATAGATTCACACGAGAACACACATTCACATACAAACACGAACGGACAGCGTTCAGGATTTGGAGTCCATAGCCTCGGGTTCCATTCCCGGCCGAGGATGAAACAAATAAAACATGTCATTCAACTGTTACATCTGTTCACCTAGCAGATAAATATATAGCCTTCATTCTTAAACTGACCTTTCTATATATGTATTATGTGTGTGTGTGTGTGTGTGTGTGTGTGTGTGTGTGTGTGTGTGTGTGTGTGTGTGTGTGTGTGTGTGTGTGTGTGTTTTCACCAAGTATTCACCAAGTTGTGTTTGCGGGGGTTTAGCTCTGCTCTTTCGGCCCGCCTCTCAACTGTCAATCAACTGTTTACTAACTACTTTTTTTCACACCACACCACACACACACCCCAGGAAGCAGCCCGTGACAGTTGACTAACTCCCAGGTACCTATTTACTGCTAGGTAACAGGGGCATTCAGGGTGAAAGAAACTTTGCCCATTTGTTTCTGCCTGGTGCGGGTATCGAACCCGTGCCACAGAAATACGAGTCCTGCGCGCTATACACCAGGCTACCAAGCCCCTTGATGTGTTTGTGTGTGTGTGTGTGTGTGTGGGGTACCCGGCTGCACCCGGGTCTTCCCCCGCCCATCCCATCATAACACCCTTTCCCCTTCTTAGTCACATCTTCCCCTTCCCGCCTCGTCCCCCCCTTCCCCTCCCCCTCCTTTCGACCCCCTACTTTGCCCCTCCACTAATTTTCCCCTGTCTTCCTACCTCACCGTTTCCCCTCACTCTCTTCTCTCAGAAAATGTATTATTACTAAGCACTGGAAATCTCTATGGAAAACACACCAAATATTTCACACCTGACTCGATGAAAATCACACGGGAGGAAAGTCTCTATTAAATGATAATATTTCCTGAAATATTTAACTCCGGCAGTGTCCAGGTCTCTCTATCCCCAATCCCTGCTACCTGCTCCCCCCCCCCCACTCCACCTTATCCCATACGTCCCTGTCTCATCCCTCTTTCCCTATCCCTCCTCTCTACATCTTTCTCTCCCCTTTCCTGATCTCTCTCTCTCTACTCTCCTTCCATATGTTTTACTCTTCTCCTTTCTCCCCCTTCATTTTTGCTTCTCACACTTCTTACAATTCTCCACCTTCTTTCCCTCGCTCTATCCCTAACTGCTCCTGTTCTCTCCACCTTTCTCCCTCTCCTTCTCTCTCTTCACACTTTCCTCACCCTGTCCCCACTGTTCTCTTCTTCTTTCCTCTGTGTCTGCCTCTGTCTCTGCCCTCAGCCATTGTGTTGTCTGTCTTTTTCTGTTTTTATGTCTGTCTTTCTGTCCCTTTGCCCTGATCGACCCGGTCTTTCTACAAGCCTGTCTCTGTCTCTGCATCTGTCTGTATGTCCTCCTCTGTCTCTCGCATTCTGTCTCTGTCTCTCGCATTCTGTCTATCACTGATTGTCTCTGAGTCTATCCGTTTATAATCTCTGTTTCCGTCTCTCTCTCTTGCTTATAAGTGTGTGGATGGTCCGTGGGTGGGAGGACCAAGCGGTGTTAAACATTAAGAAAGGCAATAGTCACCCATTTGCTTTGAGGAGCCCATGGAAGCTGTGGACTGTCTGTTTTATGCTACTATGGCCGAAGTATGAATAGCAGAAAATTTATGTTAATTTCCTGAGATCATTCAATAATCGTGTATATTACAAGAAATAAGAAGAACAAATTTTGGGGGAAAATAATATAAGAATATTTCTTAGATTCTGCAATTATTATATACTGAATATATAATAAATATTCAATAATTCTTATATAAGCATTATATTTCTTATATATTTTAAGACAAATAAATTTTAGGATTATTTTTTCAAAATATTTAGCTAGGCATAGGCGGCGTGCAGTACCAAAAATCGTCATGAGGAGTCAAAAGGCTACCCTAGCATGCTGTTTCTGTTTACATTCTGGCAACTCCAACCAGCCTATGTCCGTCCCGCACCCCACACCATTCCCTCTGCAAAGTTGGGGACAGCTAGCCCAAAGCATCTGGCCTCCGACCTATGACAGACAGTCTCTGTTATAGATACAGACTGGTTAAATGCTATAGCTTGATAATTACAAATTAATAATATTATTTTAATTGCACAATGAAATCATTAACATGAAGTATCAATGCGAATATCATTTAGATGTTCAGGAATACCAGGTGAGAGGGTTCGAACCATCCTTATGGTTCGAATTACTGATTTTCTCATTATTTCAGGTGTTGTTCTGGGGTGTTTCTCGGTCGTTCTCTTTCTGTGTCAGCATCACATTGTTGTTGTTTTAGATTCAGCTACTGGGAACAAAAAGTTCCAAGTAGCACGGGCTATGGTGAGCACGTAATGAACTTACCTGGCACAGGAGCGGGGTTCTAACTTGCTGCACCATCGCAGTCTTTGTCGTAATGTATATAATCTCCTTCCACCTGATCCCCCCTATCCGGCTCCTCATTATAAAAATGCGACTGTTTTCCCCTATGTCTCTGTACCTTTAATTGCACCTCTCCCCTCCCCTGTCATCGTCTCCCGTTCCCCCCTCACCACCTCTTCCTCCTCCTCCTCCTCCTCCCCCTCTATACCTCCAACAGAGGTCATCATTACCTGTGTGAGCCGCGACATTGGGGTTCCCCAGGGAGGCCATTTGATGAATAGGATAGCAATAAGGGCCAGTGATACCGTAAGGTCGCCTTTATGGCCAGCCTTCCCCTCCTCCTCACACACACGACACATCGGCAGGGAACACACACACGACACATACGTGTCTTTAGGGATGGGAAATCCTGCCTGATGAACCTCCTGGAGTTTTATGATAAGGCAAGTCAAGACAGAGAGGGATGGGCAGATTGGATATTTCTGGACTGCCAAAAAGTCTTTGATACAGTACCACAAAAGAGGTTACTATACAAACTTGAGAGGCAGGCGGGAGGGTGCGGCAACACATTAATTAACATGAGCAAGGAATTACCTAGCGGACAGGTGTCAGAGAGTGGCAGTGAGGGGCGAGGAGTGGGACTGGCGTAGAGTAACAAGCGGGGTGCCTCAAGGATCGGTCCTGGGTCACATACAATTCAAAATTTTTGTAAACGACTTGTCTGCAGAAGTTGAGTCTTATATGTCAATGTTTGCAGATGACACAAATCTAATGAGGAGGATTGAGACAGATGAGGATTGTAAGATTCTCCAGGATGACTTGAACCGGTTGCAGTCATCGAAGACATAATACCGAACCTAACACAAGAGGCTCATAATATAACTTTAGCCACATACTTTACTCCGGCAAAAGTCAGAACATCCTTCAGAAACCTGAATAAGAAGGCTTTTATATCACTGTATACCGCCTATGTGAGGCCAGTCTTAGAGTATGCCGCCCCATCTTGGAGTCCCCATCTAGAAAACACATCAGGAAACTCGAAAAAGTGCAGAAGTTTGCAACGAGACTCGTCCCAGAGCTGCGAGGGATGAGGCCCGAAGACAGACTGAAGGAGCTAAATCTGAAGACATTAGAAAAGAGGAGGGTAATAGGAGACTTGATACAGACGTATAAAGTACTTAGAGGGACAAGGTGGAAATGGAGAGATTGTTTACAATGAATATCAACAGAACAAAGGGGCACGGATGGAAGCTTGAGACTCAGATGTGTCATAGAGATTTTAGGAAGTTTTCTTTTAGCGTGAGGGTAGTGAGTAAATGGAATGACCTAAAGGAGCACGTTGTAAAGGCTAACTCCACTCATAACTTTAAAACCAGGTATGATAGGGAAATAGCCCAAGACTCATCGTATTAGACATGACAACTGTGTGGCCCTCAGATGATTGGCAGCTATGTGGCCCTGATGATTGACAGCTGTGTGGCCCCTGATGATTGACAGCTCTGTGGCTCAGATGATTGGCAGCTGTGTGGCCCTGATGATTGACAGCTCTGTGGCTCAGATGATTGGCAGCTGTGTGGCCCTGATGATTGACAGCTGTGTGGCCCCGATGATTGACAGCTGTGTGGCCCCGATGATTGACAGCTGTGTGGCCCCGATGATTGGCAGCTGTGTGGCCCAGACCACTGACTGCCGTATATTCACCTAGTTGTGCTTGCGGAGGTTGAGCTCTGCTCTTTCGTCCCGCCTCTCAACTGTCAATCAATCAACTGTTACTAACTAGCTTTTTTTTTACACACACACACACACACACACATTCACACACACACACACACACACACACACACACACACACACACACACACACACACACACACACAGAAAGTAGCCCGTAACAGCTGTCTAACTCCCAGGTACCTATTTACTGCTAGGTAACAGGGCACATCAGGGTGAAACAAACTCTGCCTATTTTGTTTCTCGCCGGCGCCGGGAATCGAACCCCAGTCAACAAGACTACGTATCCAGCGTGCTGTCCATTCAGCCACCGGCGCTCGTGGTCCAGATGACTGACAGATGTGAGATCCAGATGATTGACAGCTCTGTGGCCCAAATGATTGACAACTGCTGTGTGGCCCAGAAGATTGACATGTGTGTGGCCCAGATGATTGACAAGTGTGTGTGTGTGACCCAGATGATTGACAGGTATGTGACCCAGACGATTGACAGGTGTGTGACCCTTATGATTGACAGGTGTGTGACCCTTATGATTAACAGGTGCTACCGACCCAAGAGCTCATGCCCATCTACTTTCCTGCAACACGCCCACTTTCCTACGCCACGCCCACTTTCCTACACCCGCCCACCTTCCTACGCCACGCCCACTTTCCTGCACCACGCCCACTTTCCTGCACCACGCCCACTTTCCTGCACCACGCCCACACCTTTTCTCCTCTACCTCTTGACCTCTCCCCGCCGATCGAGTCGTGTAGCCCCAGACGTTAAGTGTCCAGGTCGTTTTAGGAAGAATTACGTATGCCAGGTTTATCAGAAATCAGTAAGTGTGTCGTAAAGTGAGGAGCGCGCGTCCGGCGGCCGCCCATAAACCCGACCATGCAAATACTGACCCCAAGTGTTTTATGCTCCGGCGCTGCCCAGGAGCCTTGCACCGCAGTCATCGTACATCAGCATAACGGGACGATGCCGGGATGAGCGCGTCGTGCCTCTGGCAGCCCGGGTTGAGCGCGTCGTGCCTCTGGCAGCCCGGGATGAACGAGTCGTGCCTCTGGCAGCCCGGGATGAGCGCGTCGTGCCTCTGGCAGCCCGAGTTGAGCGCGTCGTGCCTCTGGCAGCCCGGGATGAGCGCGTCGTGCCTCTGGCAGCCCTTGATGAGCGAGTCGTGCCTCTGGCAGCCGAGATGATGCCGAGATGAGCACATCGTGCCTCAGGCAGCCGGGATGATGCCGAGATGAGCGCATCGTGCCTCAGGCAGCCGGGATGATGCCGAGATGAGCGCATCGTGCCTCAGGCAGCCGGGATGATGCCGAGATGAACGCATCGTGCCTCAGGCAGCTGGGATGATGCCGAGATGAGCACATCGTGCCTCAGGCAGCCGGGATGATGCTGAGATGAACGCATCGTGCCTCAGGCAGCTGGGATGATGCCGAGATGAGCGTATCGGGCCTCAGGCAGCCGGGATGAGTGCGTCGTGCCTCAGGCAGCTGGGATGATGCCGAGATGAGCGCATCGGGCCTCAGGCAGCCGGGATGAGTGCGTCGTGCCTCAGGCAGCTGGGATGAGTGTGTCGTGCCTCAGGCAGCCGGGATGATGTTTATTTGAGTGCTTCATACGTCAGGCAGCCAAAAACGATGTTGAGGTGATGGCATCGTGCGTCAAGCACCCATGCAGAGTTATGGGGTCATTGGGCTGGTGATGTCGTACGCCATGAGTTCAAGCAGGCTGTCTGTGTACATCAGTGAACATGCGAGAACATCATTGTACACCATCCATGCTCTCCTAAACATGTGTACATCAGGCAGCGATGTTTCGAAGGCGGGAAGAGAAGGAATGTCACTCACACAATTCCCTGCAGTCACGGGCATGCAGTGAACTGTGTATTATGCAACAGGCAGCAGTGACCGGGACGCGAGAAGCTGTCATTCAGCATGCAACAGGTTGCGAGCCTTCATCAGAGTACAAAACTTTTTTTTTTTTTTGGTGCCAATCCAGCGAGAAATATTTGTAAAAGTTAGAATCGTACGTTTGGCAATTGGCTCTCAATCAGTAAAGGTTCTCGTACAGCAGACAACTCAGTTCGGCCTGACACTATCGTACCGAAAACTAGAAATTCTCTCCTATATTTAGAGAGCAAACAATGCGGCCGAAGCTCAGTATTTGCATATTCAAAACAACGGGAGGAATTTTTCAATGTCGTTGCTTATATTAGCAGTTGTGCAGTTGATGATGAGTCATGCGTATATGCGTAATCAGAGTCCAGGGGCTTGCGTATATGCGTAGACAGGACCTCATGGGCTTTCGTATATGCGTAGACAGGACCTCAGGGGCTTGCGTATATGTGTAGACAGGACCTCAGGGGCTTGCGTATATGCGTAATCAGGACCACAGAGGCTTGCGTATATGCGTAGACAGGACCTCATGGGCTTGCGTATATGTGTAGACAGGACCTCAGTGGCTTGCGTATATGCGTAGACAGGACCTCAGGTGCTTGCGTATATGCGTAGACAGGACCTCATGGGCTTGCGTATATACGTAGACAGGACCTCAGGGGCTTGCATATATGCGTAGACAGGACCTCAGGGGCTTGCGTATATGCGTAGACAGGACCTCAAGGGCTTGCGTATATGCGTAGACAGGACCTCAGGGGCTTGCGTATATGCATAGACAGGACCTCAGGGGCTTGCGTATATGCGTAGACAGGACCTCAGGGGCTTGCGTATATGCTTTGCGTGCTTTTCTCTCTCCTACTGATTTTATCTCTTTCTCTCTCTCACTCTCCCTTCCCTCTCACACCTCTCTTCTCCTATTCTTCCCATCTCCTGTCTCCTCCTGTCCGTCCCCTCTCTCGCCTCTCTTCTCTCTTCCTATCCCACCCTTCCCCCCTTGCTCCTCTTCCACCCCACTTCCCCTCCCATCTGCCCTCCTCACCCACCTCTCTTCTTTCCTTTCCCAATTATCTCCTACGTTTTCATTAATCATCATTTTTTTTTGAGGGAGGGGGGGGGGTGTTTAAGAGTATTATAATTATATTGTTTATTTTTGGCGTTATCTCCACTTAAAGTTTCTGATATTACATAAAAGTGAAAGTTTTAATAATTACAATAATAATTCGGAGTCAATGAACACTCTTTTTTTTCATAGACTCCAATCGCAACCCGACGATAGTGGGCACGTACCCAGGAGCAATTACTGGTCAAAATTGGGAGAAGTTGTACTAGACTACAGACTGTACTAGAAGTTGTCTACTACACTAGACCCCGAGTGTCTAGTCTCTACAAGCTCGGCCAGACCGAGATTTCCACTTATAGTTACACTTGTTCTACACGGGGTAACCGGCGGTGCTCGGGGCTACTTTGTCTCTCTATGTCACTGGAGTTGTCTGTGGCTGACTCTGTCTCTGTCACTGTGTCGTTCAGACTCTTTGTATCTCAGTCTGTCGCTGTTCCTCTCTGTGTCAGTCTTTCTCTGACTCTCTGTTTTTGTCTTTGTCTCTTTATCTCTATGTTTCTGTTTCTTTTAGGTCTTAAATAGGTCCAGGACTCGTTGGAGGGCCTCTCTGTGTCTCCCCCTCTCTGTCTTTGTCTCTGTCTGAGTGTCTGTCTGTCTGTCTCTCTGTCTCTGTCTCTCTCTGTCTCTGTCTCTGTCTCTCTCTCTCTCTCTCTCTCTCTCTCTCTCTCTCTCTCTCTCTCTCTCTCTCTCTCTCTCTCTCTCTCTCTCTGTCTCTCTCTCTGTCTCTCTGTCTCTCTCTCTCTCTCTCTCTCTCTCTCTCTCTGTCTCTCTCTCTGTCTCTCTGTCTCTCTCTCTCTCTCTCTCTCTCTCTCTCTCTCTCTCTCTCTCTCTCTCTCTCTCTCTCTCTCTCTCTCTCTCTCTCTCTCTCTCTCTCTCTCTCTCTCTCTCTCTCTCTCTCTCTCTCTCTCTCTCTCTCTCTCTCTCTCTCTCTCTCTCTCTCTCTCTCTCTCTCTCTCTCTCTCTATCTCTCTCTCTCTCTCTCTCTCTCTCTCTCTCTCTCTCTCACACACACACACACACACACACACATATACACACACAAATCACCACCTACCTACTGTAGATCGATGCGCTGATCTACTGGCGCTGATCTACTTTATGCGCTGATCTACTGGCGTGATCAGCGCATAAAGGTTTCCAATATGGCAAGGAGAGAAAAGTCCCCATAGAGCTATAATGAGATTCGTCGTGGGGTTTCTTTTTGGCACAGGTTTCCACGACACTCTGTTTCAATGATGGCATCCCCGATACGCCCATGTTAGGCACATACCCTACATCAATATCCGTGTGAAATTCTGCGAGGCTAGCACATCCTGGAACAATCAGTCATTTTAATATTCACATACAAATATACAACATTATTTTCGTTTTTGCTTATATTTTGATCACTTGTACTGTGGTGTTGACCACCACAGAGATTATACCTTATTTAATAAAAGTCTGAGATATATAATAAGACTAACTTCAGCGCAACTGTGATTTAAATGTCAGATTTCGAGGAGCGGCGACTTACAGCCTGGTTGACCAGACTACCAACCAAGAGATCCTAATCAGAGACCGGAACTTTGGGTACATTGATCCCCGGAACAAACCACATGTAGCCAACCGTTCCACTCTGTGAAATGAATTTTATATATAAATAAAACAGCCTTAAGTCTTGCTTATGTCTTGCTTTCACTGGTCGCAACTTAAGACCCAGTTATGTCTTAACTTGGCAACTTAACTGGGCATCTTAACTGGACAACTGGGCAACTTAAGGCCCAGTTATAACTCACTACAGTCTTCGTCAAACACTTTCCCTAGATAGTGGCATTTTTTGACAGCTAATGTACGTTAGATAAGTTTCTGACTGCTAATCTCCAAAGTATAAAAAATGACTGTTATCTTGGGCTGGAGGGTAGAGCGACGATCTCGCTTCAAGCAGGTCGGCGTTCAATCCCCCGACCGTCCAAGTTGGATTGGGACACCATTCCTTTTCTCACCGTCCCATCCCAAATCCTTATTCTTACTCCAAGTGCTATATAGTAGTAAAGGCTGGTTGGTGCTTCTCCTGATAGTTCCCATCCCTTCCCCTCAAACTTTGCCTTGACCTCTGCTTCAGGGAAGACATCTTCCTGAAGTGGCTGAAGACGTCCCACTCCTCGTAAGGAACTGTGGTACATTGTTCCGTAAGTCGTCAGCCTTCAGGGACCTTCAGGACGTCTTGCCTACACTCGCGGAGGCTAATAACTATATTGTGAAGGTATTAGCCGTCAGGTAATAACACTGGAAGGAAGGAAAACTGTGGTTCATTGTGGTATCGGATCTGGGGAGAGTAAGGCAGGGTATCGGAGCTGACAAGCCGGTCGTCTTATGGAAGGCAGCCGTGAGTCAAACTAACAAGCCGGTCATCTTATGGAAGGCAGCCGTGAGTCAAACTAACAAGCCGGTCGTCTTATGGAAGGCAGCCGTGAGTCAAACTAACAAGCCGGTCGTCTTGCGGAAGGCAGCCGTAAGTCAAACTAACAAGCCAGTCGTCTTACGGAAGGCAGCCGTGAGTCAAACTAACAAACCAGTCGTCTTGCGGAAGGCAGCCGTGAGTCAAACAAACCACTCGTCTTACGAAAGGCAGCCGTGAGTCAAACTAACAATCCATCATAAACGATGAAGACAATAATCATCGTACACGAGGCAGCAGCTACCTATATTACCATACAGCGGTCCGCAATTATGTCACTCCTGGAACTGATAATTGGTCCACGCTGACGAGCATATGAGAAGTGCTTCACCAGTTGTGTAGGAGACTGCAGCTCAATATATATTACAACTGCGAGTAGTTTTGTCTCTGAATGTTGTTCTTCGAAATTCAGGTGTTCTCTCTGTACTGACGATTGAATGTACCGAGGCATGTCTACGATAATATTGATGTTATTTTACGATGTTGTGGTTATAGGAAGCTGCTGAGAGAAGCTGGGTATTTGTTTTTGCAGTTCTGCAGCTGTAGCAGCTACCTATTGGAGCGTGTTGCTGCTGCTGCTACTGCTGTTGCTTCTACGCAATATTTGCTGCGGTTGCCTACCACCATTTCATCTGTCTACCACTATCGGAAGTTGCCGTTCAGGCAATTCGTCTACTACCTTCACTACCACGATTCATAACCAGTAACTTGTCTCTCCTGAGCTACCAGCCCCTCGAAAATTTCAACAAGTCTACCCTACCATGTTAGGCGAGACAGCAATTTGCTACCACCATCATCCTCTACGACCATTACCAGCCCGTCACCGACCACCACATCTCATCACGACCACCATCAACACCCTGTACGACCACCACAACCCCTTCATGACCACCACTACCACCACCACCACCCTCTACTACCACTACCAACCCCTCACAGACCACAACTACATCCCTCACCACCACCACCACCACCACCTACCACCACTACCAACCCCTCACAGACCACAACCACACCCCTCACCACCACCACCACCCCTCTACCACCACTACCAACCCCTCACAGACCACGACCACATCCTTCACCACCACCACCACCCTCTACCACCACTACCAACCCCTCACAGACCACGACCACTTCCCTCACCACCACCACCACCACCACCCTCTACCACCCCTACCAACCCCTCACAGACCACAACCACATCCTTCACCACCACCACCCTCTACCACCACTACCAACCCCTCACAGACCACCACCCCATCCCTCACCACCACCACCACCACCCTCTACCACCACCACCACCCTCTACCACCACTACCAACCCCTCACAGACCACAACCACATCCTTCACCACCACCACCCTCTACCACCACTACCAACCCCCTCACAGACCACGACCACATCACTCACCACCACCACCACGACCCTCTACCACCACTACCAACCCCTCACAGACCATCACCACATCCCTCACCACCACCACCACTCTGGTAGTCTCCCCTTCTCTCAGCCTGGGAATTATTGTGTCATATTTAGCTCCTCAGCCTCTCTTGGCTCGTATTTACGGCCAATTTTCCTCCACACTAATTCTCCCTGACAACCTTACCACAATCTGCTTCTTCCCGCTACTAAATCATTATCGTTTCGACCCGAGTCAAGCCCATAAACAATATGCCGGTGCTCGGTCCTAAGCCTCTACCACTGTACTGAAGCTGGGCCCTAAGCCTGAACCATTGTACTGAAGCCCGGTCCTAAGCCTCAATCACTGTACTGAAGGACGGTCCTGTGCCTGAACCACTGTACCGAAGCTCGGTCCTAAGTTCACCCACTGTACTGAAGCCTGGTCGTAAGCCTGAACCACTGTACTGAAGCTCGGTCCTAAGCCTGAACCACTGTACTGAAGCTCGGTCCTAAGCCTGAACCACTGTACTGAAGCCCGGTCCTAAGCCTCAACCATTGTACTGAAGCTCGGTCCTAAGCCTCAACCATTGTACTGAAGCTCGGTCCTAAGCCTCAACCATTGTACTGAAGCTTGGTCCTAAGCCTCAACCACTGTACTGAAGCCTGGTCCTAAGCCTCAACCACTGTACTGAAGCCTGGTCCTAAGTCTCTACCACTGTACTGAAGCTCGGTCCTAAGCCTCAATCATTGTACTGAAGCTTGGTCCTAAGCCTCAACCATTGTACTGAAGCCTGGTCCTAAGACTCAACCACTGTACTGAAGCCTAGTCCTAAGCCTCAGTCACTGTACTGAAGCCCGGTTCTTAGCTCAAGAATCGAGCAGAAGGTCTTTGTTGACATGGACTTGAAACCCGCCATATAATGCGGGTATGTTGACGACATTTGTACACAGGTACCTGATGTCAGACGTATGCAGCAGCTGAAAGAGGCATTTGAGCAGAATTCTGTGCTGAGTTTCACTTACGAGATGGAGAATGATGGGAAGCTTCCCTTCCTAGATGTAACAGTCATGGAAAGGAACGGAGGTTTCCACACTGCAGTCTACACTAGGGAAACAAATATAGGAATGTGCCTCAATGTCAATAGTGACTACCCAGACAGGTACAAGAGGAGTGTTGTCAACTCTTACGTCGACCAGGCTCTCAGCCACCGCTCAGGATGGAAGCAAGTCGATGAAGAACTGTGTAGGGTAAGGCAGGTCCTAGTTAACAATGGCTTCTCTAACGGTTTTGTTAAAGACATAAAAAGAAAAGTGAAACGCCATGCAATCTCTGAAGAGTCAACTAACACAACACTTGTACCCCCTATTAGACTATTTTACAGGAATTCTTTTCGACGGCTCATAAAACGGAGGAAAGGGTCCTGAAAGATACTGTTGATAGGAACATTATCCCCACAGACATATATCAGGAAATACAATTGACCATTTACTATAAAACCAAAAAAAACGGCCAACCTACTCATGAAAAACTCTCCAGACACAAAGCAGAACGCCTTAAAAGAGACCAACGTCGTCAATGCCTTCACATGCCCACTTGGGGACTGTAAGCCCCAAAGAACTCAGTATATAGGCAAGACAACAACGTCTCTTTTCCAGGCGATTAACAATGCATAAACAACAGGGCTCCATCAAGGAATATATAATCTCTTCTCACAACCAGACCATCACCAGAGAAATCTTAACAAGCAACACAGAAATCATTGAAAGAAACAGCGACAGCAGGCGGCTCGACATCAGCGAGGCACTAAACATCTAAAAGTCAACACCAGCAATCAACAGTCAATTAATGCACAACTATATTCTACCCACTTTAAGACCCCGAACCAATATAGAAGCAGCAAGAGGAAGTATGGGCCAATAGGCCTTCTTGCTGCAGTTGCTTCCATTCTTATGTTTTCATACCCATTGTTTCGTGTTCTGTTTTGAGTTTGTCACCACACCCAAAATTTGGTGCCATATCACCTCACCCAAAGCAAGTATAAGCGTGATGAATTTTTACGTGTAAACTAAGTCTTTGAAAATGTAATAAAAATTACGAAATGCTTTTCAGGCGTCAGTCCTGAAAAGGTTAAATATGAGGATATTTTCAACAACACGAGAGTGATTAACGACGCTCATTCTGAAAAAAATAAAATAAAAAGTCCAGGGGGGGGGGGAACCCGGAAAATCTTAAAAAAGACGGGATGGAGGACGCCGTCTATAGGACGCTGTCTATAGGACGCTGTCTATAGGACGCTGTCTATAGGACCGAGGAGAGACAGACGTCGTCTAGTGTGCCATAAATCGTCCTCTCAACTAATAGGTCGTGTATTTTTGCCCTTTTCGTCAGCAACGTTCACAAATGTAGCTATCAAAAGTAATGGATCACATATACGCACGTTTTCTATGCATCGGACTCGATTAGGTTAGGTGGGTCGCTTGGGTTAGTATGTATCTGGCTAGCTTAGCAGGTTGGATTTTTTTTTTTTACTGTGTGTCAAATGCAGATGATCCGCTCAAGTAGTCTACGGAGAAATGAGCGCGGGAGAGGCGTAGCGGGAGAGGAGGAGAGGGAGAGGTGGAGAGGGAGAGAAAGAGAGAGGCGTAGAGGGAGAGAAGGAGAGACTATAGCGAGGCGGTCCTTTTGGACGGGAGAGAGTGGCTAGTGTGAGAAGTGAGAGGGGTGAGAGGTACCCCCAGGGCTTAGTGTGAGAGAACCAGGGCTTAGCAGTGAGAGAACCAGGGCTTAGCAGTGAGAGAACCAGGGCTTAGCGGTGAGAGAACCAGGGCTTAGCAATGAGAGAACCAGGGCTTAGCAATGAGAGAACCAGGGCTTAGCAGTGAGAGAACCAGGGCTTAGCATTGAGAGAACCAGGGCTTAGCAGTGAGAGAACCAGGGCTTAGTGGCGAGAGAACCAGGGCTTAGCGGTGAGAGAACCAGGGCTTAGCGGTGAGAGAACCAGGGCTTAGCGGTGAGAGAACCAGGGCTTAGCGGTGAGAGAACCAGGTCTTAGCAGTAAGAGAACCAGGGCTTAGCAGTGAGAGAACCAGGGCTTAGCAGTGAGAGAACCAATGCTTAGTGGTGAGAGAACCAGGGCTTAGCAGTGAGAGAACCAGGGATTAGCGGTGAGAGAACCAGGGCTTAGCGGTGAGAGAACCAGGGCTTAGCGGTGAGAGAACCAGATAGCACGGGCTATGGTGAGCCCGTAGAAGTGACCACCATTAACTAGCACCCATATACACGGGTTAAGGGTCGCTTCCACCAATTTCTGTCATAAATTCGAGGGGGGGGGGGTTAATGTGGGGGGTTCTTGACCCCTTTATCCGTCACCTTCTCCCCCAGGGGAGGCGTGGGGAGACAAGGATAGGCAAGGGGGAGTAAATAGGGTGGAAGGAAGGGAGAGAAAGGGAGTAGGGGTGATGGGAACACAATAGCTACCTACCTTGAGGCTACCTTGAGGTGCTTCCGGGGCTTAGTGTCCCCGCGGCCCGGTCGTCGACCAGGCCTCCTTGTTGCTGGACTGATCAACCAGGCTGTTAGACGCGGCTGCTCGTAGCCTGACAATAGGGTAATGAATTGTAAAGAATTTGTTACTCTGACAATGATTTTTTTAGTCGAATATTTTTTTTTTTTCATTTTTTTGCGTGTACTTATTCGTATCTACTCACCTAGATGTACTCACCTAGATGTACTCACCTAGATGTACTCACCTAGATGTACTCACCTAGATGTACTCACCTAGATGTACTTGCCTTGATGTACTTGCCTTGATGTACTCACCTAGATGTACTCACCTAGATATACTCACCTAGATGTACTCACCTAGATGTACTCACCTAGATGTACTCACCTAGATGTACTTGCCTTGATGTACTTGCCTTGATGTACTCATCTAGATGTACTCACCTAGATGTACTCACCTAGATGTACTCGCCTAGATGTACTCACCTAGATGTACTCGCCTTGATGTACTCACCTAGATGTACTCGCCTAGATGTACTCGCCTATATGTACTCACCTAGATGTACTTGCCTTGATGTATTTGCCTTGATGTACTCATCTAGATGTACTCACCTAGATGTACTCACCTAAATGTACTCGCCTAGATGTACTCGCCTAGATGTACTCGCCTAGATGTACTCTCCTTGATGTACTCATCTAGATGTACTCGCCTAGATGTACTCACCTTGATGTACTCGCCTAGATGTACTCTCCTTGATGTACTCACCTAGATGTACTCTCCTTGATGTACTCGCCTAGATGTACTCGCCTTGATGTATTCACCTAGATGTACTCGCCTATGCAACTTTTGTTTTCATATTAGATTATAGAACGGCATACTACTGACTAGAATGCCAGTGTCTAGAACTGCAATACACTCCCCCAGGGTCTTAGATACCAAGACACTCCCAGTGTCTTAGATAGTAAGACACACCCCCAGGGTCTTAGATACCAAGACACCCCCCCAGGGTCTTGGATACCAAGACACCCCCCAAGGGTCTTAGATACCAAGACTCTCCCCCCAGGGTCTTAGATACCATGACACCCCCGCCCAGGGTCTTAGATACTATGACACCCCCGCCCAGGGTCTTAGATACCAAGACACCCCCCCAGGGTCTTGGATACCAAGACACCCCCCAAGGGTCTTAGATACCAAGACTCTCCCCCCAGGGTCTTAGATACCAAGACACTCTCCCAGGTTATTAGATACCAAGACACACCCCGCAGGGTCTTAGATACCAAGACACACCCCCTGGGTGTTAGATACTAAGACACTCTCCCAGGGTCTTAGATACCAAGACACACCCCCAGGGTCTTAGATACCAAGACACCCCCGCCCAGGGTCTTAGATACCAAGACACCCCCCCAGGGTCTTAGATACCATGACACCCCCGCCCAGGGTCTTAGATACTATGACACCCCCGCCCAGGGTCTTAGATACCAAGACACCCCCCCAGGGTCTTAGATACCAAGACAAACCCCTAGGGTCTCTGCCTCATCTAACATGGTGACTAGACTATTCAAGGATAGACAGGAGCCATATCTACCCTGGACATCCCTGGTGGAGGACCTGGGGCCAGATTCACGAAGCCGTTACGCAAACACTTACGAACCTGTACATCTTTTCTCAATCTTTGGCGGCTTTGTTTACAATAATTAAACAGTTAATGAGCTCCGAAGCACCAGGAGGATGTTTATAACAATATCAACAGTTGATTGGCAAGTTTTCATGCTTGTCAACTGTTTAATAATTGTAATCAAATCCGTCAAAGATTGAGAAAAGATGTACACGTTCGTAAGTACTTGCGTAATTGCTTCGTGAATCTGGCCCCTGGTCTGTCAACCAGTGAGGGTTCAACGCTGCGAAAGCCCTTGTGGGAGCCCACCTGAAGGGACCACACCCTATTGGACATTGGCAGAAGCCTCTAAAGGACTTCGCTCTAAGGGCCACATCCCGAAGGGGACATCGCCTTCGGGATCCTGAGTTAAGGGACCCCGCTGAAGGGGTCCCGACGCAGCTTAACACGAAGACAATCTTTAGGTGAATGACGGGAGAGAGAGAGAGAGAGAGAGAGAGAGAGAGAGAGAGAGAGAGAGAGAGAGAGAGAGAGAGAGAGAGAGAGAGAGAGAGAGAGAGAGTGAGAGAGAGAGAGAGAGGAGACAAGGTTAACTGTTGTCAGTGAGGAGTCAAGATTGAGGTTATTAATTATTGCCAAAGTTGTTTATAGAACTGATATATATTTTTTTTATGCTGATGCAAAGAGAATTCAGAGTTTGAAACCTGTGGATTTAAGAGTCTTTAGTAACATTCGTAAGGTTTATGAAGCGATACTGTCTAGCTTATGTTAATCGAGTGAACCATTGCATCTTAGTCACAAGTAACATCAGAGCTGCATATTAATGAGCTGGTCTCACACTGGTTGAAAAAAAAGTACTCGGAAGTTCCTGAAGAGTATTCAGACTTTGGTCATTTTGATGAATGCCTTCGTCGTTATTCTGCTAATTGGTTCCTGAGACGTGCGAGGGTGTACCGGAATTGCGGGGGTTGAGCTCTGGCTCTTGGGTTCCGCCTCTCAACCATCAGTCAGCTGGTGTGCAGGATCCTGAGCCTACTGGGCTCTATCATATCTACATTTGAAATTGTGTGTGGAGTCAGCCTCCACCACATGACTGCATAATGCATTTGTTAACTACTCTGACACTGAAAACGTGTCATCTAATTTCTCTGTGGCTCATTTGTGTGAGTGTGAGAGAGACGGAGAGAGAGAGAGAGAGAGAGAGAGAGAGAGAGAGAGAGAGAGAGAGAGAGAGAGAGAGAGAGAGTCCTCACCACTACCAGATGGACAACTCAGCACCACAAACACACCAACAGTGGAACAGCAAACTGTTCGATTTAATCAGACCAGCAAACTTGAACGTCTTGGGAGTTCCTATTGCATTCCTCAGCTCCCCCCTTCGCTAATTGTGTCCCCCCTCCCATTCCTCCTTCGTTAGCTGTGTCCCCCCTTCGCTAGTTGCAATGAGCTGTGCCCCCTCCCTTTCCTAACTAAGTAATGCGATAGCTGCGGACAGCGGTTAGCTGAGGAAATTGTCTTCGCTTGGCTTATCTTGAGCACTATATCGGAGCGTCACTCCCAGCAAGACTGGGTTATAAGATTTGTCTTCAGGGTGTATCGTTTACCAGCAAGGATGTGTGTGGTTGTTGATGTGTGGTGGTGACTTGGTGTGCTAGTAGTGAGTTTGTTGTAGTGATGTGGTGGTGGCTGGTGGTTGTAGTGTTGTGGTGGTGGCTGGTGCTTGTAGTGTTGTGGTGGTGGCTGGTGGTTGTAGTGTTGTGGTGTTGGCTGGTGGTTGTAGTGATGTGGTGGTGGCTGGTGGTTGTAGTGTTGTGGTGGTGGTTGGTGGTTGTAGTGTTGTGGTGGTGGCTGGTGGTTGTAGTGTTGTGGTGTTGGCTGGTGGTTGTAGTGATGTGGTGGTGGCTGGTGGTTGTAGTGTTGTGGTGGTGGCTGGTGGTTGTAGTGTTGTGGTGGTGGCTGGTGGTTGTAGTGTTGTGGTGGTGGCTGGTGGTTGTAGTGATGTGGTGGTGGCTGGTGGTTGTAGTGTTGTGGTGGTGGCTGGTGCTTGTAGTGTTGTGGTGGTGGCTGGTGGTTGTAGTGTTGTGGTGGTGGCTGGTGGTTGTAGTGATGTGGTGGTGGCTGGTGGTTGTAGTGATGTGGTGGTGGCTGGTGGTTGTAGTGATGTGGTGGTGGCTGGTGGTTGTAGTGTTGTGGTGGTGGTTGGTGGTTGTAGTGTTGTGGTGGTGGCTGGTGGTTGTAGTGTTGTGGTGGTGGTTGGTGGTTGTAGTGTTGTGGTGGTGGCTGGTGGTTGTAGTGTTGTGGTGTTGGCTGGTGGTTGTAGTGATATGGTGGTGGTTGGTGCTTGTAGTGATGTGGTGGTGGTTGGTGCTTGTAGTGATGTGGTGGTGGTTGGTGCTTGTAATGTTGTGGTGGTGGCTGGTGGTTGTAGTGTTGTGGTGTTGGCTGGTGGTTGTAGTGATGTGGTGGTGGCTGGTGGTTGTAGTGATGTGGTGGTGGTTGGTGGTTGTAGTGATGTGGTGGTGGCTGGTGGTTGTAGTGTTGTGGTGTTGGCCACAACATATCTGGATTGAAGATGGAATATTCACATCTCAGAGATAATGAGTGAGACATATATTTAAACAAAAAAAAAAGGTCCTTAATCTAATATCAATTAAAGCAGTTCCAGGTTCCAAAACGAATTAAATCAATATCATGTTCTAAGAAGGACGAGTACAACTTCTTTAATTCAGAACTCGGTGGTAACATTACCGAGGCTGAGAATATGATCCCAAAATTGAAAATACAAATAAGAATGACACATCATTCAAGAAACAATGGCATTATCTTATTCGATATGAACAAAATTATAGACATATAATTTGAAGTACAGAATATCAACATCAACGCTGCCCACTGCTTTCGGTGACAACTTGAATGTTGTTACAGTTGGATAGATCAAAATTCAACGCTTTAATTACCACATTCAACTGGAGTAAAATATCATCCCAAGAGCTGTTGAGTCAATGTGACATTCCCAGAGCAATGGATTGTTAAGAGGTTATCTTGAGATGATTTCGGGGCTTTAGTGTCCCCGCGGTCTGGTCCTCGACCAGGCCTCCACCCCCAGGAAGCAGCCCGTGACAGCTGGCTAACACCCAGGTGCCTATTTTACTGCTAGGTAACAGGGGCATAGGGTGAAAGAAACTCTGCCCATTGTTTCTCGCCGGCGCCTGGGATCGAACCCATGACCACAGGATCACAAGTCCCGTGTGCTGTCCGCTCGGCCGACCGGCTCCCCGAACATATATATAAGGACAACGACATATAGCACCCCACGAGTCAGTGCCCAGGAGTGCCACCCTTCCAGTAACCATAGTGCCAGGTTCGATAGCTGGAGACAGTCCAACCAGCCAGAGCTGTGTGCCAAGGGTGGGTTGACCTGTAGCTCTCGGCTCCGGCTCTATTGGGACTGAGAACACCCAGGACACAGGTTAGAATCCTCATCACAGCTCCTACGGATTTTTTCCTCTTAATTAAAGAACACAGTAAATAGCAGCAGCGATAAGAGGTAAAGATATATGAGCGAGGAGTTGAAAGTTAGAGAAAGAAAAATGCAGCAGAAACAGTGGAAAAGGGGAGACAGAAAAACAGACAGATATGGGGGAATATTGAGCCAATGAGATGCTACAACTCTCATTTCTGACTCCACGGACATACGCACTACCCACTGAGCCACGATGAGCCTAAATGTCTCAACCAGAAGTACTGCCAGAGTTGCTTTAAGTGGCAGTCTGCTAGATAAACTGCCAGTGAGAAGGTGAGAGTGAGGACATGGGCCTAATCTCCATGAAATGTTTAGAAATACGGATCTGGCCTTTTCATACAGGTGTGTATTGTGTTTCATACAGGTGTGTGTGTTGTGTTTCATACAGGTGTGTGTTGTGTTTCCTACAGGTGTGTGTTGTGTTTCCTACAGGTGTGTGTTGTGGTCGGACCACCTCCGACGTCAGAGAACAGTTTGTGGTTCACGAGCCTCGACCCACGGACACAAGGGATTCCAGTGACGCTTGTATTGTCTCCACTTCTTCTGGGTTTCATCCCATTGTTTACCGATGTTGCATGTTCCAAGCGCTCTTTGGCAGTCTCCCTTATTCCAATGTCCTTATAATTCTGTATATGATTTAGTTTCAATAATTTGGGTTAGTTCTCCCCGTAGTCCACGACGTCTTCAAAGAAAACGTGTTAATTTATATAATTATTAATTTTTTCTCTTAATTGGGTTTACTTGTTAATGATAATTTTAGTTTAGCAGTCATTTAAGCTACACATCTTAACGTGGCGACGTTTCGATCCTCCCTGGACCTCTGTCGTGTCATTATCAGGTTTTCTTAATGATAATTTTAGTTTAGCAGTCATCTAAGCTACACATCTTAACGTAAAATAAGTGGCGACGTTTCGATCCTCCCTGGACCACTGTCGTGTCATTATCAGGTTCATGATGGACAGAAACTTCGTATTTTCTTTATTTTCAGATGTGATGATTGAGCGCTTATGTTTTTCAGTGATTAAGTGATTATTATGACTTAATGTTTAATAGATTTTCTGTACACGCAAGTGTCTCTTCATCTGTCTGTAACTTAAAATCGAACATTTTACATTGTATTGTAGGCGAGGACTGGTATTTTTTTTTTTATTAAGCCAAGGATTCTCTTGACCTTATTGATCGTGGCAAGACAATAGTAAAAAAAAAAAAAATCTCCAATGGGAACGACACTTACTTCAGTTCCTTAATCTTGATAAAGCGTTTGTCCAATATGTTATGTTCATATATGACATTATTGAAGCAAAAGTGCATTGCCTCTGGACTTCATTTGTCTTTGTAAGCGTTTATGCATGTATGTCTTAGTATATATATATATATATATATATATATATATATATATATATATATATATATATATATATATATATATATATATATATATATATAAGTATATTCATATATAACATTATGAAAGAAATAGTGCAGTGCCTTTTGACTCGATTTCTCTTTGTAAGAAAGAGAATGTATGTATGTATATATATTTGACTGTATGTATATATGTATATATATATATATATATGTATGTATATATATATATATATATATATGTATATATATATATATATATATATATATATATATATATATATATATATATATATATATATATATATATATATATATATATACGGTGGTCAGCTGTAGAGATTTCCATTTGTCGTCTCCTTGACGATTTTTTAGGATTTGTTAGGTTAATCCCATTAATAAGCTATTTAAAAAGATTATCCTTGAGGCTTCATGGTCGGTAGGTTCATGCAGTCTTACGGTCCCTGAGGCTTCATGGTCGGTAGGTTCATGCAGTCTTACGATCCCTGAGGCTTCATGGTCAGTAGATTCATGCAGTCTTACGGTCCCTGAGGCTTCATGGTCGGTAGGTTCATGTAGTCTTATGACCCTTGAGGCTTCATGGTCGGTAGGTTCATGCAGTCTTACGATCCCTGAGGCTTCATGGTCGGTAGATTCATGCAGTCTTACGGTCCCTGAATCATCTTTTGTGCGATAACTTGTCAAATTTTTTTTTTATCAGTCTTGATACATTATATCTGTGGGCTTCGTGGCGTTTCCGTATTATATACAAGTAGTTAAAAATCGTTAATAGATTAATTAGGCGAGATATCTGGTGTCGAAACATATCGGGACTTCCCGTTATCGTGTAGAGCTCGAAGATACCTTCAAACTGTTGCCAATATTTCTTCCTAATACGATATCTTAATAATAGGTCGATAGCTTGGTGTTTCCCCGTATTCTTATGTTTTGTTCTTTTGTTCTTAAGGTGTGTATAAGGAGCCACTGCATCGTATATAAACCTATAGACTTTGTGCAGCTTACATTATTCTTAAGGCCATATATTCTTTATATGCATTTATGTCACCTCTCTTGAATAATGGTGTGACATTCTTAAGATTTTAGTCACTTATTTCATTGTCTTCTTATTACACTGTCTTCTTATTACATTGTCTTAATATTACATTGTACTTATTACATTGTACCAACAAAACGAGTATGCTATTTCGGGAGATAATCTGGTCCCATTGGTAATAATTTTTTTCCGATGCTTCAGCATGTTGAGAGCGCTCAATGCACTATTATTTAATGGATAATTTTCAGGAATTTTCAAAGATTATTTGCGTTTTTTTTTTGGGGGGGGGATGGGATGGAGGGGGGGGGGTGAGGCCATAATGTGAGCATCCTATACAACTTTTAATATTGAGTTGATTTTAGGGGCTTTATTAAAAGAGAACTGGGGCCAGATTCACGAAGCAGTTACGCAAGTACTTACGACTGTGTACATCTTTCCTTAATCTTTGACGGCTTTGGTTACATTTATTAAACAGTTTACAAGCATGAAAACTTCCAAATCAACTGTTGTTATTGTTATAAACAGCCTCCTGGTGCGTCGGAGCTCATTAACTGTTTAATAATTGTAAACAAAGCCGCCAAAGATTGAAAAAAGATGTACAGGTTCGTTAGTGCTTGCGTAGCTGCTTCGTGAATCTGGTCCCAGGTCTACCCCTGTGGCTGCTTAAACGTACCGTCTTGGCCAACACAGCGGCTTGTCTCATCTCTGAACCCCCCAATACCTTGTTTCTATTGTACTTAAAGCTGACTTTAAAATCATGGGTAAATTGAATTGCCATATCTACCGTCAGGCATGCGAGTGTCCCCTTGCTATATCTCTCTCAATATGTACTGTATGTACTGCTATATCTATATACTACCCTTGCATATCAGACCCCTAGAGGCTGAGTTATGTGCGAATGTACGTATTTACCAGTCGACCTCCCTCTCTCTCGCTCTCTCTCTCTCTTTCTCTCTCTCTCTCTCTCTCTCTCTCTCTCTCTTTCTCTCTCTCTCTCTCTCTCTCTCTCTCTTTCTCTCTCTCTCTCTCTCTCTCTCTCTCTCTCTCTCTCTCTCTCTCTCTCTCTCTCTCTCTCTCTTTCTCTCTCTCTCTCTCTCTCTCTCTCTCTCTCTCTCTCTCTCTCTCTCTCTCTCTCTCTCTCTCTCTCTCTCTCTCTCTCTCTCTCTCTCTCTCTCTACCGAAATAGTTCCGCAGTCGTTGTGTCGTGCAAGCTTCCTTATTTTATTTTATTTTTTCCTCTTTATATTATGTGATATGTCGTTTAGAGAGAGAAACAGAGTCAGACGGACAGACAGACAGAAAGACAGACAGACAGAAAGACAGACAGACAGAAAGACAGACAGACAGACAGATAGAGAGAGAGAGAGAGAGAGAGAGAGAGAGAGAGAGAGAGAGAGGGGCAGGGGGTGAGAGAGAGAGAGAGAGAGAGAGAGAGAGAGAGAGAGAGAGAGAGAGAGAGAGAGAGAGAGAGAGAGAGAGAGAGAGAGAGAGAGAGAGAGAGTTACGGTGGGACGGAGGCCAGAGTGAAAGACATTAGTAGAAATTAGTGAAGATCAGAGACTTTCCCCGTCTTCTTCTTCTTCCTCTCCTAATAAATGTTTCCTTCTGCTTCTCCTTCATCTTCTCAATCTCTCGTTATCCAATAATGATCGTCGGATCCAACAACCATGAAGAAAAATAACGACAGACTGTACCAGGCTGTGGCTGGAACCATTATCTCCTTCTCTGTGAGCAGGTAGATGGTTTCTCTGCTTATCTCTGAGCAAACAGATGGTTCTCCTGCTTTTATAAGAGCAGGCAGATGGTTCCCCTGCTTTTATAAGAGCAGGCAGATGGTTCCCCTGCTTTTCTGAGAGCAGGCAGATGGTTTCTCCGCATGCAGTACAGTAGGCAGGTGGTGTCCTAATCCAATATAGAACACCTGCTGTATAATACAACACATGCAGCATTAGCTTCATAGAAATACATGAATCGACGTCCAGAGTATGTGTGTGCGTGAGCGTGTGTGTGTGTACTCACCTAGTTGTGCTTGCGGGAGTTGAGCTGTGGCTCTTTGGTCCCGCCTCTCAACTGTGTGTGTACTCACCTATTTGTACTCACTTATTTGTGTCTGCAGGATCGAGCATTGACTCTTGGATCCCGCCTTTCGAGCCATCGGTTGTTTACAGCAATGACCCTGGTCCTATTTCCTTATCATACCTAGTTTTAAAATTATGAATAGTATTTGCTTCCACAACCTGTTCCTGAAGTGCATTCCATTTTTCACTACTCTCACGCTAAAAGAAAACTAACATCTCTGTGACTCTGAGTTTCCAGCTTCCACCCATGTCCCCTCGTTCTGTTACTATTCCGTGTGAACATTTTGTCTATGTCCCCTCTGTCAATCCCCCTGAGTATTTTATACGTTCCTATCATATTCCACCCTCTCCCTTCTTTTTTTTAGTGTCGTAAGTCTCAGTTCCTTCAGGCGCTCCGCTCTTCATACCCCATCCCTCGTAACGCTGGGACGAGTCTCGTTGCAAACTTCTGAACCTTTTCCAGTTTCCTTATGTGTTTCTTCAGGTGGGGACTCCATGATGAGGCGGCATACTCTAAGACTGGCCTCAAGTAGGCAGTGTAAAGCGCTCTAAATGCCTCCTTACATAGGTTTCTGAATGATGTTCAAACTTTTGCCAGTGTAGAGCTGCTGTCGATATCCTATTTATATGTGCCTCAGGAGATATATTAGGTGTTATGTCTACGCCCAGGTCTCTTTCTCGTGTCGTCACTGGTAGGCAGTTCCCCTTCATTGTGTACTGTCCCTTTGGTCTCCTATCACCTAGTTCAATTTCCATAACTATACATTTGCTCGTGTTGAACTCCAGTGGCCATTTCTCTGACCATCTCTGCAACTCTTCTCATCAACTTTGCGTCATCCGCGAACATCGACATGTAGGATTCTACTCCTGTAAACATGCCATTAACGTATATTAGAAATAGAATTGGTCCCAGCACCGATCCTTCAGGTACTTCACTCGTTAATGTCCGCCAGTCCAACTTCTCGCCCCTTACAGTAACTCTCTGGCTCCTTCCTGTTAGGTAGTTCCTTACCCATGCTAGGGCCTTTCTGCTCACTCCCTCCTGCCTCTCGAGTTTGAATAGCAGTCTCATGTGCAGTACTGTATCAAAGTCTTTTTGGCAGTCCAGAAATATGCAGTTTGCCCAACCTTCTCTGTCCTGCCGCATTCTCGTTATTTTATCATAGAATTCCAAAAGGTTTGTTAGATAAGATTTCCCTTTCCAGAACCCATGTTGATATTTGTTTACAAACCCAATATTCGCTAGGTGTGCAACCAGTGCTTAGCCTAATTATTCTTTCAAGTATTTTACAGGGGATGCTCCCCTCCTCCTTATAACCTTTTTAATAAGTCGGTACAACGTTTGCCCTCTTCCAGCAATTGGGCAATTCTCCTGATAAAATTGATTCATTAAAGATCCTTTCCAGAGACACGCTGAGAGCCTGCACTGCCTCTTTTAGTATCCACGGTGATACTTTGTCTAGTTCAACCGCTTTAGTTGCATCCAGTGTTGTCAGCTGTTTCATTACCTCCTCTGCTGTCACCTCTATATCTGATAGTCTTTCATCTAGGGTAATCTCTTCCAACAATGGGAGCTGCTCAGGCTCGGTTGTGAACACTCCATGGAAACTGGCATTCAGTGCCTCGCAGATTTCCTTGTCACGTTCTGTACATGCCGCTTCTGTTTTCCTTAGTCTTGTCACTTGGTCGTTCACCGACACTTTTCTTCTTATATGACTGTGTAGTAATTTAGGTTGTTTTTTCGCTTTGATCGCAATATCGTTCGCATAATTTCTTTCCGATGCTCTTCTTATGTTAATGTAATCGTTCCTAGCTCTGTTGCACCTGATCCTGTTGTCCTCTGTCCTTTGTCTTCTGTACTTCCTCCACTCCCACCTGCTCCTCACTTTTGCTTCCTGACACTGTCTATTAAACCATGGGTTATTACATTCCCTCTTACCCTTTTCCTTTACTGTTGGTACAAATCTCTCTTCGGCCTCCTGAAATTTCCGTGTGACTTAGTCCATCATATCTTGGACTGTTTTGGAGCCTGAAGTCTCCAAAGGAATTTGTTGACTTACTGCGGGGCACACGGGCCACAGGGATAAGAGCCTCGTTGGACGTAGAATCACTGTTCACCAATGTACCTGTGGACGAGACAATCGGGATGATAGCCGACAGAGTGTATCGTGATCCAGCCTGTACTCCTCTTGACATACCAGAAAATATTCTAAGGAAACTACTCCAAGCTTGTACTAAAGAGGCACCCTTCTTGAGCCCGGATGGGCACATGTATAAGCAAGTAGATGGGGTCGCCATGGGTTCTCCCCTAGGTGTCCTGTTTGCAAACTTCTACATGGGTACCATCGAGCAAAAAGTCTTAGTCGACATGAACTTGAAACCGGTCATATACTGCAGGTATGTTGACGACATTTTTACACAGGTACGTACCTGATGTCAGACATCTGCAGGAGCTGAAGGAGGCATTTGAGCAGAGTTCCGTGCTGCGTTTCACTTACGAGATGGAAAAGGATGGGAAGCTGCCCTTTCTAGATGTAACAATCATGGAAAAGAGCGGAGGTTTCCACACTGCAGTCTACACTAAGGAAACGAACATAGGAATGTGCCTAAATGCCAACAGCGACTGCCCAGACAGGTACAAGAGGAGTGTTGTTAACGCATATGTCGACCGTGCTCTCAGCCACAGCTCAGAATGGAAGCAAGTCGACGAAGAACTCTGTAGGGTAAGGCAGGTCCTAGTCAACAACGGCTTCTCCAATGGTTTCGTCGAAGACATCATAAGAAGGAAAGTGAAACGCCATGCAACCTCTGAGGAGACAACTAACACAACACCTATACCCCCTATTAGACTATTTTACAGGAACTTCTTTTCCACAGCTCATAAAACGGAGGAAAGGGTCCTGAAAGATATTGTTAATAGAAACGTTATCCCTACAGACAAAAATCAGAGGATACAACTGACGATTTACTATAAAACCAGAAAAACGGCCAGCCTACTCATAAGAAACTCTCCAGACACAAAGCAGAACGCTTTAAAAGAGACCAACGTCGTCTATGCCTTCAAATGCCCTCTTGGGGACTGTAAGCTCCAAAAAACCCAGTATATAGGCAAGACAACAACATCTCTTTCTAGGCGTTTAACGATGCATAAGCAACAGGGCTCCATTAAGGAACATATAATCTCTTCCCACAACCAAACCATCGCCAGAGAAATCCTAGTAAACAACACAGAAATCATCGATAGATACAGCGATAGCAAACGGCTTGACGTTTGCGAGGCACTACACATTAAGAAGTCAACACCAGCAATCAACAGCCAATTAATGCACAACTATATTCTACCCACCTCAAGACTCCGCCCCAATATAGAAGCATCAAGAAATATGGACCAATAGGCTTTCTACAATCACTTCCATTCAATACCCATTGTTTCTGTTCTGTCTTGTGTTGATGAATTTAATACCCTATTAAATACCACCTCACCCCATCCACCTCACTCAAATGTAGATATAAACAAATCGGAGATGTGTAAGTTCTATTCAGTTGTGTATGTGTAAACTAAAGTCTTTGAAAATGTAATAAGTTTTACGAAACGCGCTCAAGTGTCGCGTCAGACTAGAAATAAAAATGAATTTTGGAGAATTGATCTTTGAATTACCATCAACAGTGAAAAGAAACGTAAGAAAGATAGAAAAAATTCGTGTTAGGATTATTAATTTTACTTTTTCGGTCATATTTAATAATATATATATATATATATATATATATATATATATATATATATATATATATATATATATATATATATATATATTATTAAAACATTTAATTATCATATTGTCTTGTCTCTCTACTGAGATTTCTGATGTATCAAGAAAACATTTCCAGGTTGCTTTTTACTTTTCATTTATATATTAGGAGTCAGAAAAATCTTTCATAGAGTTTAAATGGAGCAACGAAATTAACAGTGTCGGTGGAAGATTTTAATGGAGTTTTCTGAAGGGGAATTATGAGTCAATATTTGTCCAGGCATCAGAGAGTGGTCTCAGGACGTGTGTGTGTGTGTGTGTGTGTGTGTGTGTGTGTGTGTGTGTGTGTGTGTGTATAATCATCTAGTTGTGCTGGCTGGGGTTGAGCTCTGGTTCTTTGGTCCCGCCTCTCAACTGTCAGTCAACTGGTGTACAGGTTTCTGAGCCTACTGGGCTCTATCATATCTACATTTGAAACTGTGTATGGAGTCAGCCTCCACCACATTACTGCCTAATGCATTCCATTTATTAATTACTCTGACACTAAAAAGAAAATTCTGATGTCTTTATGGCTCATCTGGACACTAAATTTCCACCTGTGTTCCCTAGTGTGCGTGTGTCCCTTGTGTTAAATAAAGTGTCTTTGTCTATCTATCAATTCTTTTGAGAATCTTGTATGTGGTGATAATGTCCCCCCCTAACTCTTCTATCTTCCAGCGATGTGAGGTTTAACCCCCCAGTCTCTCCTCATAGTTCATGCCCCTCAGTTCGAGCATAAGTCTGGTAGCTAACCTCTGAGTCCTCTCCAATTTAGTTTTATGTTTGACGAGATATGGACTCAATGCTGGAGCTGCATACTCCAGGATTGGTCTGACATACGTGGTATATAAGGTTCTGAATGATTACTTACACAAGTTTTTAAAGACCGTTCTTATGTTAGCTATCATGGCATATGCCGCTGATGTTGTCCTCTTGATGTGGGCTTCGGGGGACAGGTTTGGCGTGATATCAACCCCCCTAAGTCTTTTTCTTTGTTTCCAGAAGAATTTCATCTGCCAAATGGTACAGTTTATCTGGCCTCCTGCTTCCTACACCTACTTTCATTACATAATATTTGCATGGGTTAAACTCTAACAACCATTTGTTGGACGATTTCTTCAGTGTGTCCAGGTCTTCTTGAAGCATCAAGCTGTCCTCCTCTGTCTTAATCCTTCTCATAATCTTAGCATCATCATCAAACATTGAGAGGAAGAAGTCAATACCCTCTAGAAGATCATTTGCGATCAGAAACAGGATACTCCGAGTAAAGAAGTCTGTGGGACTCCGCCTCTGTGTGTGTGTGTGTGTGTACTCACCTAGTTGTACTCACCTAGTTGTGTTTGCGGGGGTTGAGCTCTGGCTCTTTGGTCCCGCCTCTCAACCGTCAATCAACAGGTGTACAGATTCCTGAGCCTATCGGGCTCTGTCATATCTACACTTGAAACTGTGTATGGAGTCAGCCTCCACCACATCACCCCCTAATGCATTCCATTTGTCAACCACTCTGACACTAAAAAAGTTCTTTCTAATATCTCTGTGGCTCATTTGGGCACTCAGTTTCCACCTGTGTCCCCTTGTGCGTGTTCCCCTTGTGTTAAATAGACTGTCTTTATCTACCCTATCAATCCCCTTCAGAATCTTGAATGTGGTGATCATGTCCCCCCTAACTCTTCTGTCTTCCAGCGAAGTGAGGTTTAATTCCCGTAGTCTCTCCTCGTAGCTCATACCTCTCAGCTCGGGTACTAGTCTGGTGGCAAACCTTTGAACCTTTTCCAGTTTAGTCTTATCCTTGACTAGATATGGACTCCATGCTGGGGCTGCATACTCCAGGATTGGCCTGACATATGTGGTATACAAAGTTCTGAATGATTCTTTACACAAGTTTCTGAATGCCGTTCGTATGTTGGCCAGCCTGGCATATGCCGCTGATGTTATCCGCTTGATATGTGCTGCAGGAGACAGGTCTGGCGTGATATCAACCCCCAAGTCTTTTTCCTTCTCTGACTCCTGAAGAATTTCCTCTCCCAGATGATACCTTGTATCTGGCCTCCTGCTCCCTACACCTATCTTCATTACATTACATTTGGTTGGGTTAAACTCTAACAACCATTTGTTCGACCATTCCTTCAGCTTGTCTAGGTCTTCTTGAAGCCTCAAACAGTCCTCTTCTGTTTTAATCCTTCTCATAATTTTAGCATCGTCCGCAAACAT
>NC_091179.1:12864555-12918140 GCF_040958095.1 Procambarus clarkii
GATCCATCATAAGGAGGGGCATGGGGATTCGATCCCCATCTACCCCATGACACACGCCATACAATCAGAAATCACCCTCTGAAGTTTGGTGAGGCTAACCCTTAGCGTCTGGCTCCCCAGCCTTGAAGAAAGATACATTAAAAGCCTACAGAAATAAATTTACAACTTTTTTACAATGTCTCTCTTAGGCTCATTTGGGTTCTTAGTGACCTCCGGTGATTCGTGTTTTCCTCCCCCCCCCCCCACACTTTTCTCGAGGGAGTAATGTTGTTTTAAATACAGATACTCGGAACAAAAAGTTGCAAGTATCACGGACTATGGAGAGCCCGGAGTGGACTTACCTGCACAGGAGCGGGGCTGTAACTAATGTCAGAGGGAGCATATGTTGTTTAGGATTTAGCTACTCAGAACGAAATGTCCATGTAGCACGGGCTATAGGGAGCCCGTAAAAGGGAACAAATTGTTTTTGTTATAGATTCAGCTACTCGGAACAACTTCCTAGTAGCACGGGCTATGGTGAGCCCGTAGTGGACTAACCTGGCACAGGATCGGTGCCTATGGGAACAAAATCGTGGTGGTATTTAATACCATATAGCCTCCTACCTTGCACCTCGCCCCATCTAACATACTTTTCTCCTGCTAAAACTAAGAGACGCGCATCTTGCCTTACCAAACAACTCAGCCCCGTTCTCCTGACTTGCCCCAACGTTCGAAATACAAAGTGCTAACCTAACCACCACCGTACGAGCCCAAACAACGGAACTTGAACCTATACGGGACCAAAGAGCCGAAGCTCAACCCCTTTCAAGCACTACTAGGCTTGCGAGTACGTGCATAGAAAACGAGGATATCTGTGTGCCGCTGCTTTTGATAGCACTTCGTAATTTGTACGTTCGGGGCACTATAACGTGCAAAATGAGGTGCATTAGTTGAAAGAACGGGTTGAGCCATCACAGGCAGGACCAGGCAAGTGTGTGTGTGAGTGTACTCACCTATTCACCTATTTGTACTCACCTATTTGTGCTTGCAGGATCGAGCATTGACTCTTGGATCCCGCCTTTCCAGCTATCAGTTGTTTACAGCAATGACTCCTGTCCCATTTCCCTATCATACCTAGTTTTAAAAGTATGAATAGTATTTGCTTCCACAACCTGTTCCAGTGTGTGTGTGTGTGTGTGTGTGTGTGTGTGTGTGTGTGTGTGTGTGTGTGTGTGTGTGTGTGTGTGTGTGTGTGTGTGCGTGTGAGTGTGTGTGTGTGTGTGTGTGTGTGTGTGTTTGTGTGTGTGTGTGTGTGTGTGAGTGTGTGTGTGTGTGTGTGAGTGTGTGTGTGTGTGTGTGTGTGTGTGTGTGTGTGTTTGTGTGTGTGTGAGTGTGTGTGTGTGTGTGTGTGTGAGTGTGTGTGTGTGTGTGCGTGTGTGTGTGTGTGTGTATGTGTGTGTGTGTGTGTGTGTGTGTGTGTGTGTGTGTGTGTGTGTGTGTGTGTGTGTGTGTGTGTGTGTGTGTGTGTGTGAGTGTGTGTGTGTGTGTTTAATACCATCGTGAAAGGTAAACCACTCGATCTTAAGATCAATAATATTATCAAGAAATAACCCGTAAGAACATATCTTAGGCTGCTATATCCACACGGGTTTTTCAACCTTTGATACACTTAAAGCCATAGTGACATTAGTCCAAATTTATTAGATAATCTAAGTACACTGAAATAAAGCAGTATGACGTGTCGAATACAACCAACGGTACACCGGAACACTTTATAATAATTCTTTCTTGTTTTTAATAAATCCTGAGCGTCGTACAAGCAAGAGTGAGACACACTGACTTTATTATCACCAAGTCTTTCGCACTCTCGTAAGTGCTATATCAAGGTCTGAGTGTATGAGAAGCTCACCACACACTCAAACCTTGATAAAGCTTAAGAGAGAGTGCGAAAGACTTGGTGTAAATTCCTTACAGAAATTTCACAAATACACAAGTTTTTATCCTATGTTATTAAGTTTGTGAGAAGACATTACCATTAATAATAATAAAAATAAATAATAATAATAATAAAAATTAATAGGAATAATATTATATAATAATAATAATTATAATAATTTTTATTTAATAAATTATACTAAACATTATACACCTGTTGCTTCCTTGTTACATAAAGTAAACACAACAGTGAATCTGTGTAGCGCTTCACCACGCAGTCTTGCGTCCTCTGAGCGATCAACTTCCTGCTTGGGAAACCGTTGTTATCACCCATGTTCGACGATCAGTAAACGCAAGTGAAACAAAAATCCGTCACTGCAGACACTGCAGTTTCTGCACTACACATAAGGGGCATAACTGGCCGACCCCTCACAGTGTTCAAGAGAGAACTGGATAAGCACCTCCAAAGGATACCTGATCAACCAGGCTGTGACTCATACGTCAGGCTGCGAGCAGCCGCGTCCAACAGCCTGGTTGATCAGTCCGGCAACCAGGAGGCCTGGTCGACGACCGGGCCGCGGGGACGCTAAGCCCCGGAAGCACCTCAAGGTAACCTCAAGGTAACTGCAATACTTTCCCGGCGTCCACCAAGCTCACGACCGTCCCACAAGACCGTCAGTGTGTGTGTGTATCTGTGAAGTAACACTTGGGTTCATTGATGTGTGTGTGACCATCGATGATGATTGATGCGTTAATATTCTCGTAATAAAACCCTGCTGGTCGCCCCTGCTGCGAGGGATGATTACAGCATCAACAGACGCGGAATGATTGGCGTTAACATTAACTCGAGGGTTACAAACACCTTCAAAATGGCGTTTTGGTATGCGTCTGCATCAAAGGGAATGAGAGTATAAGGAATGCTTTTCCTTGGACAAAATTAAATTTTCTGTCGTTTCTCTGCCTGTATGTGTAATTATATTAATGTGTCTTGACAGGGAGGTGATGTGAAGTAAAATCTGGAGGAATGACAATGAAATATCTTTATATCTTTCTTGATTTAATGGGATTTAGTCTTCCTAGATGACCATTGTCTTTACGACGAACGGGGGAAGAATAGATTCAGCAATGGAGAGACTGAGTAGCTGTACAGAGATTGACAGTAATGTCACCTCAAGATCTATATAAATTCTTAGGGCCTGTTACCTTGAGGTGCTTTCGGGTCTTAGCGTCCCCGCGGCCCGGTCGTCGACCAGGCCTCCAGGCCGTATCCCAAAGGTTTTTACTTGCAGGGACAATGGATGGCCGTTGGCAAAGAGGCGGAACCCAGGAGCTGGATTTCATTACAACGAACACACTTACGCAAGAATTCTCTCACACATACACATAGGGGTCCGATAGCTGAGTGGAAAGCGCTCTAGACTCGTAATCCTAGGTTACGGATTTGATCCCCGGTGATGGCAGAATCAAAATCGGCAAATCAGCGTTTCTTTCACGCTGATGCCCCTGTTACCTAGCAGAGAATAGGTACCTGGGAGTTAGACAGCTGTTACGGGCTGCTTCGTGTGTGTGTGTGTGTGTGTTACGAACCCGATTCCATCGTCGGAGCACGGAGCAGCGACGTCAACGCCATCTGTGAGTCCGCTCCCGAAACCCCCACAACATGGACGACGCCATCTAGTGGTGGCAAGATGATACCAGCAAGAGGCGCAAGATTCCTGTCCTGGTCAGCTCGAGAGATAGCGGGTGCTGACCTCTGGTGAGGTGGCGCCTAGAAATTCAGCGCCATCTATTGTAGGAGGAGTTGTCTGTTTATGTCAGAGTCCGTAAGTGATGTTTCCTAGTGTTCCAAGTACTGACCAGTGTACTGATGACGTGTCTGTATCCACAGAGGCGACGTAGGGCTGCTGTGGTACGAGGACAGTCTACCTAAGGCGGAAAAAAATTTGTAGTTAGTAACAGTTGATTGATTGATAGTTGAGAGGCGGGCCGAAAGAGCAGAGCTCAACCCCCGCAAGCACAACTAGGTGAATACACACACACACACGCGCACACACATACACACACACACACACACACACACACACACACACACACACACACACACACACACACACACACACACACACACACACACACACACACACACACACACACTCCATAGTGTATAGTAAGTCACTAGAGACGGGAGACCTACCAGAAATATGGAAGACGGCGAATGTGGTCCCAATATACAAAAAGGGCGACAGACAAGAGGCACTGAACTACAGGCCAGTGTCCTTGACTTGTATACCATGCAAGGTGATGGAGAAGATCGTGAGAAAACACCTGGTAACACATCTGGAGAGAAGGGACTTCGTGACAAATCGCCAACATGGATTCAGGGAGGGTAAATCTTGCCTTACAGGCTTGTTAGAATTCTACGATCAGGTGACACAGATTAAGCAAGAAAGAGAGGGCTGGGCGGACTGCATTTTCTTGGATTGTCGGAAAGCCTTTGACACAGTACCGCATAAGAGGCTGGTACATAAGCTGGAGAGACAGGCAGGTGTAGCAGGTAAGGTGCTCCAGTGGATAAGGGAGTATCTAAGCAATAGGAAGCAGAGTTACGGTGAGGGGTGAGACCTCCGATTGGCGTGAAGTCACCAGTGGAGTCCCACAGGACTCTGTACTCGGTCCTATCTTGTTTCTGATATATGTAAATGATCTCCCGGAGGGTATCGATTCATTTCTCTCAATGTTTGCGGACGATGCTAAAATTATGAGAAGGATTAAAACAGAAGAGGACTGTTTGAGGCTTCAAGAAGACCTAGACAAACTGAAGGAATGGTCGAACAAATGGTTGTTAGAGTTTAACCCAACCAAATGTAATGTAATGAAGATAGGTGTAGGGAGCAGGAGGCCAGATACAAGGTATCATCTGGGAGAGGAAATTCTTCAGGAGTCAGAGAAGGAAAAAGACTTGGGGGTTGATATCACGCCAGACCTGTCTCCTGCAGCACATATCAAGCGGATAACATCAGCGGCATATGCCAGGCTGGCCAACATACGAACGGCATTCAGAAACTTGTGTAAAGAATCATTCAGAACTTTGTATACCACATATGTCAGGCCAATCCTGGAGTATGCAGCCCCAGCATGGAGTCCATATCTAGTCAAGGATAAGACTAAACTGGAAAAGGTTCAAAGGTTTGCCACCAGACTAGTACCCGAGCTGAGAGGTATGAGCTACGAGGAGAGACTACGGGAATTAAACCTCACTTCGCTGGAAGACAGAAGAGTTAGGGGGGACATGATCACCACATTCAAGATTCTGAAGGGGATTGATAGGGTAGATAAAGACAGTCTATTTAACACAAGGGGAACACGCACAAGGGGACACAGGTGGAAATTGAGTGCCCAAATGAGCCACAGAGATATTAGAAAGAACTTTTATAGTGTCAGAGTGGTTGACAAATGGAATGCATTAGGGGGTGATGTGGTGGAGGCTGACTCCATACACAGTTTCAAGTGTAGATATGGTAGAGCCCGATAGGCTCAGGAACCTGTACACCTGTTGATTGACAGTTGAGAGGCGGGACCAAAGAGCCAGAGCTCAACCCTCGCAAGCACAACTAGGTGAGTACACACACACACACACACGTGTGAAGAAGGGGAATAAGATTCTAGAGCGCTTTCCACTCAGCTATCAGACCCCTGTGTGTGTGTGTGTGTGAGTGCATTCTTGCGTTATAGTGTTCGTTAGAATGAAATCCAGCTCCTGGGCTCTACCTCTTTGCCAACGATCATCCATTGTCCCTGCTAGTAAGAACCTTGCGATACATATTTATAAGGTAGATAAAGACAGGCTATTTAACACAAGGGGCACACGCAATAGGGGACACAGGTGGAAACTGAGTGCCCAAATGAGCCACAGAGATATTAGAAAAAACTTTTTTTAGTGTCAGAGTGGTTGACAAATGGAATGTATTAGGATGTAATGTGGTGGAGGCTGACTCCATACACAGTTTCAAGTGTAGATATGATAGAGCCCAGTAGGCTCAGGAACCTGTACACCTGTTGATTGACGGTTGAGAGGCGGGACCAAAGAGCCGGAGCTAAACCCCCGCAAGCACAATTAGGTGAGTACACCTTCCCGCGTGTCCTCTAGGCAAACATCCGCCCCCGGCCATTACAATTTTCTCCGGGTAATCCTTCCTAAACACACACACACACACACACACACACACACACACACACACACACACACACACACACACACACACACACACACACACACACACACACACATACACATACCAGTTAATGGTCGTCACGGTTTATTCGGTAGTGCGTGTTACTTGTGAGTCCAGGAACGTTAGTTCGATCCCAATGCATAGCATTAATATTTTTTCAAAGCGTTATATGATAGAGAGTGCTGGGAAGACGGGACACCACGAGCGTAGCTCTCATCCTGTAACTACACTTAGGTAATTACACTTAGGTAATTACACACACACACACACACACACACACACGGGATCCAAGAGTCAATGCTCGATCCTGCAAGCACATATAGGTGAGTACACACACACACACACACACACACACACACACACACACACACACACACACACACACACACACACACACACGTGTTTCATCCATCCTCCTGTTGCAATCTTGTCTCACTTTCCCTTCCCCATCCTCTTCCCCTTCTCTTCACACCTCTTCATTTTCATCTCCCAATATTCCCCTTTTGACTTCTTCTCCCATTTTGTGAAGACCAAAACACACACTAGAATATGAGGAAACGACGACGTTATTCTTACGTCTTATTCTCCTCTTATTCTAACCTCTTATTCTTCTCTTATTCTTACATCTTATTCTCATGTTATTCTTACATCTTATTCTTCTCCTATTTTACGTCTTATTCTCTTCTTATTCTTAAGTCTTACTCTCCTCTTATTCTTAAGTCTTATTCTCCTCTTATTCCTACGTCTTATTCTTCTCTTATTCCTATGTCTTATTCTTCTCTTATTCTTACGTCTTATTCTCCTCTTATTCCTATATCTTATTCTTCTCTTATTCTTACGTCTTATTCTTACGTTCAAATTCTTATACCCTTTATTATCCACCCCTTTCTTACGTCTCTACATTATTACTACCCATCCCCTCCATACCTTTCACCTTCCTCTTCCTTAATTCTTGGAATTTCCTCCTTCTCACCTTTCTCTCCACCTCCCTCTCGCCTTACTTAATGCCCGGGCCTCCCAGTCGACTAGATAATGGTCCAGTGATAATGGTCCATTATCACAATCGACTTGATAATGGTCCAGAACGGACCGAAACGTCGTCGTCTCCTCACCTTCAAGTGTGTGGTCGGTCGTCATATCTTCAGCCACGTTATTGTGACTCCTTGTCTGTGGTTTTAGTTCGTGTGGTACCTTGATACCATGTTTCCCTTCCCTACGCTCCCACCCACGCGTCTGACAGCACTCTCACACACAATCACACCCCTGTCACACCTTCTGATACACTCTCACACCCTCTTACATCCTCTCATACCCTCTCACACGCTCTCAGATACTCTCACACCCTCTCATACCCTCTTACACACTCTCACACCTTTCTCACACATTCTCACACCCTATCACACACACTCACCCCCTCTCTCACACCCTCTCACACCCACTCACATACTCTCACACCCCTTCTCACACACTCTCACACCCTCTCACACCCTCTCATACCCACTCACACACTCTGACACCCTCTCACACATTCTCACACCCTCTCATACCCACTTACACACTCTCACACCCTCTCACACCCTCTCATACCCACTCACATACTCTCACACCCACTCACATACTCTCACACCCCTTCTCACACACTCTCACACCCTCTCACATCCTCTCACACCCTCTGACACACTCACACACCCTCTCACACCCTCTCACACCCTCTCACACACTCACACACTCTCACACCCTCACTGCCTCAACGGCTAAGTTCCTGCATTGCGGTTTCAACAACATATTCGAACCTTCTCGCAGGAGATATTCTTCCAACGTCAGCATTTCTTTGGCCAGTTATGCAGGAAAGTCTCGAGGCTTCGTGAAACCTGTCAGTCGCTTTCCCTCGACCCGTCACCCTGCCCACCCTCCTGCCCACCCTCAGCCTGCCCACCCACCCTCCTGCCCACCCACAGCCCACCCTCCTGCCCACTCATGGCTGTGTGGCAAACTAACATTGAGATGATTGGGAACGTAGAAACGGAAGTAATGAAGAGAGAGAGAGAGAGAGAGAGAGAGAGAGAGAGAGAGAGAGAGAGAGAGAGAGAGAGAGAGAGAGAGAGTGGTGGCAGAGAAGAGACAATAAAGTGATAAAGATTTAGAGAAAGGCATGGATTGCGAAGATGAGAAAGGAACGGCATGAATGAAACAGAAAGACAATACATATCGAGAGAAGAATGAAAATGAGAGAAATATATATTAAAAAAAAAATCACAAAAGAAAACATCCACAGAAAGAATAAAAGGAGAAAGATAAATTTACATGTTGGCATTTTATTATTCCTTTTTAATACACTTAATGAGAATCTGACAGACAGACAGACAGACAGACAGACAGACAGACAGACAGACAGACAGACAGACAGACAGACAGACAGACAGGCAAGCAAGCAAGCAGGTAGACTCAGGAATTACCAGAAGCCAGACACACAGACCGAGACCAGCATGCAGCTTCAGCCAATGAGAAGAGGAATGGTCTCCGCTATTGGGGTGTGTTATTGATGTACCTAATTCCCCACGTGTCTCTCTCTCTCTCTCTCTCTCTCTCTCTCTCTCTCTCTCTCTCTGTCTCTCTCTCTCTCTCTCTCTCTGTCTCTCTCTCTCTCTCTCTCTCTCTCTCTCTCTCTCTCTCTCTGTCTCTCTCTCTCTCTCTCTCTCTGTCTCTCTCTCTCTCTGTCTCTCTCTCTCTCTCTCTCTCTCTCTCTCTCTCTCTCTCCACAAGCCAGATAATCTCTTGCTCAAGCATGGTTGGATAAGCCTGTCAGCAGTGGACGGACAACACCCCTTTCCACCCCTCCCACCATTCCCACCCCTTTTACCCCCCCCTCCCAACCCTTCCCACCCTGTCTACCTTCTCCTCCACCTCCACCCTGAGCCTCATGAGCCTCTCTCAGCCTAATGTAACCCCCCCCCACCCGCAAAGGTGAAGATGGGGCTCCTGACCCCCACCCCCAAAGGTGAAGGTGGGGCTCCTGACCCCCCCCCCCCAAAGGTGAAGGTGGGGCTCCTGACCCCCCCCCCCCCCCCACCTTCCCCCTCCAGCACTATCACACTCTCCACTGCATAGCTATTTAATTAGAGACTACTGGAAATGCTTTGCTGGAGGTCCCCAGCCTTGTGTAGATGTGTGTGTGTGTGTGTGTGTGTACTCACCTATACTCACCTATATGTGCTTGCAGGATCGAGCATTGACTCTTGGATCCCGCCTTTCTAGCTATCGGTTGTTTACAGCAATGACTCCTGTCCCATTTCCCTATCATACCTAGTTTTAAAAGTATGAATAGTATTTGCTTCCACAACCTGTTCCCCAAGTGCATTCCATTTTTCTACTACTCTCACGCTAAAAGAAAACTTCCTAACATCTCTGTGACTCATCTGAGTTTCCAGTTTCCACCCATGTCCCCTCGTTCTGTTATTATTACGTGTGAACATTTGATCTATTTCCACTTTGTCAATTCCCCTGAGTATTTTATATGTCCCTATCATATCTCCTCTCTCCCTTCTTTTCTCTAGTGTCGTAAGGTTCAGTTCCTTCAGCCGCTCTTCATATCCCATCCCTCGTAGCTCTGGGACAAGCCTCGTCGCAAACCTCTGAACCTTCTCCAGTTTCTTTATGTGTTTCTTCAGGTGGGGGCTCCATGATGGCGCGGCATACTCTAAGACGGGTCTCACGTAGGCAGTGTAAAGCGCCCTAAAAGCTTCCTCATTTAGGTTTCTGAATGAAGTTCTAATTTTCGCCAGTGTAGAGTACGCTGCTGTCGTTATCCTATTTATATGTGCCTCAGGAGTTAGATTAGGTGTCACATCCACTCCCAGGTCTCTTTCTCGAATCGTTACAGGTAGGCTGTTCCCCTTCATTGTGTACTGTCCCTTTGGTCTCCTGTCACCTGATCCCATTTCCATAACTTTACATTTACTGGTGTTAAACTCCAGTAGCCATTTCTCTGACCATCTCTGCAGCCTGTGTAAGTCCTCTTGGAGGATCCTACAATCCTCGTCTGTCACAACTCTTCTCATTAATTTTGCGTCATCTGCAAACATTGACATGTATGATTCCACTCCTGTAAACATATCATTTACGTAAATTAGAAAGAGGATTGGTCCCAGCACCGATCCTTGAGGTACTCCACTTGTTACTGTTCGCCAGTCCGACTTTTCGCCCCTTACCATTACCCTCTGGCTCCTTCCTGTTAGGTAGTTCTTCACCCATACTAGGGCCTTTCCGCTTACTCCTGCCTGCCTCTCAAGTTTGTATAGCAGTCTCATGTGCGGTACCGTATCAAAGGCCTTTTGGCAGTCAAGAAATATGCAGTCTGCCCAGCCTTCTCTGTCCTGCCTTATCCTTGTTACTTTATCATAGAATTCTAAAAGGTTTGTTAGGCATGATTTCCCTGTCCAGAACCCATGTTGGTGCTTGTTTACAAACCCAATGCTCTCCAGGTGCTCAACAAGTCTTAGCCTAATTATTCTTTCAAGTATTTTGCAGGGGATGCTTGTCAGTGATACGGGTCTGTAGTTAAGTGCCTCCTCCCTATCCCCCTTTTTGAAAATCGGTACGACATTTGCCTCCTTCCAGCAACTGGGCAATTCTCCCGACATAAGTGACTCATTGAAGATCATTGCCAGAGGCACGCTGAGAGCCTGCGCTGCCTCTTTAAGTATCCACGGTGATACTTTGTCTGGTCCAACAGCTTTATTTGCATCCAGTGTTGTCAACTGTTTCATTACATCCTCTGCTGTCACCTCTATATCTGATAGTCTTTCATCTTGGGTAATCTCTTCTAACAATGGGAGCTGCTCAGGCTCGGTAGTGAACACTCCATGGAATTTTGCATTCAGTACCTCGCAGATTTCCTTGTCGCTTTCTGTATATGCCCCTTCTGTTTTCCTCAGTCTTGTCACTTGGTCATTTACCGACATCTTCCTTCTTATATGGCTATGTAGTAATTTTGGTTGCTTTTTCGCTTTGACTGCAATATCGTTCTCATAATTTCTTTCCGACACTCGTCTTATGTTAATGTAATCATTCCTAGCTCTGTTACATCTAATCCTGTTGTCCTCTGTCCTTTGTCTTCTGTACTTCCTCCACTCCCTCCTGCTTCTCACCTTTGCTTCCTGACACTGTCTATTAAACCATGGGTTATTATATTCCCTCCTGCTTTTTTTCTTTATTGTTGGAATAAATCTATCTTCAGCCTCCTTGCATTTCAATATGACTTGGGTCATCATACCTTGCACTGTTTTTCCTCTAAGTTCTTCCTCCCACTGCACTTCTCCCAGGTAGTCCCTTATCCTTCTGTAGTCCCCTTTTCTGTAATCAAGTCTCCTTTCCCGGACCTCTTGTCCTTTGGTCACAATTTTAAGCTCCATCATGTAGTCAAAGGCTAGGACACAATGGTCACTAGCTCCTAGTGGTATTTCATGTTCCAACTGCTCGATGTCTTCTACATTCTGAGTGATAATGAGATCTAATAGGCTGGGCGTATCCCCTCCTCTTTCCCTAGTATCTTCTTTCACATGCTGTGTTAGGAAATTCCTGTCAATAACGTCTACCAGCTTCGCTCCCCAGGTCTCCTCCCCGCCATGGGGATTCCTCGTTTCCCAATCTATCTCTCCGTGATTTAGGTCCCCCATGACCAGCAGCTTCGCTCTCATTCTATGCGCTAAAGTTGCTGCCCTCTGCAGTTCATCCATACATGTCTTGTTGCTGTCCTCGTACTCCTGCCTGGGCCTTCTACTGTTTGGTGGGGGATTGTAGAGTATCAAGATTACAATCTTCTTCCCATCCACTGTCAGGGTTCCATGTATGAAGCTTGTGCTTTCATTGGTACCCGGATTTTCCAGCTCATCAAACTTCCATTTCCGCTTTATTAGTAGTGCCACTCCACCTCCCTGTCTCTGTGTCCTTTCTTTTCTTATCACCTGGTACCCCTCTGGAAAGATTGCATCCGAGATCATGCCATTTATTTTAGTTTCCACTATTGCCACTATGTCTGGGTCTGCCTCACTAACTCTTTCTTTTATCTCTTCTGCTTTATTGGCTACCCCATCAGCATTGGTGTACCAAACCTTGAGACTCTTCTTGGAAACTCGGGTGTCAGAGTTCCCCCTTTCACCATTCAAATTGTGTGTGTGTGTGTGTGTGTGTGTGTGTGTGTGTGTTTTTACACACACACACAATTTAGGTTTCTTTTTCACTTTGATCGCAATATCGTTCTCATAATTTCTTTCCGATACTCTTCGTATGTTAATGTAATCGTTCCTAGCTCTGTTGCATCTGATCCTGTTGTCCTCTGTCCTCTTGTCTTCTGTACTTCCTCCACTCCCGCCTGCTTCTCATTGTGTGTGTGTGTGTGTGTGTGTGTGTGTGTGTGTGTGTGTGTGTGTGTGTGTGTGTGTGTGTGTGTGTGTGTGTGTGTGTGTGTGCGTGTGTGTGTGTGTGTGTGTGTACTCACCTATTTGTACTCACCTATTTGTGCTTGCAGGATCGAGCATTGGCTCTTGGATCCCGCCTTTCCAGCCATCGGTTGTTTAAAGCAATGACGCCTGTCCCATTTCCCTATCATACCAAATTTTAAAATTATGAATAGAGTTTGCTTCCACGTCCTGCTCCTCAAGTGCATTCCATTTTTCCACTACTCTCACGCTAAAAGAAAACTTCCTAACATCTTTGTGACTCATCTGAGTTTCCAGTTTCTACCCATGTCCCCTCGTTCTGTTATTATTACGTGTGAACATTTCATCTATCTATGTGTGTGTGTGTTTGTGTGTGTGTGTGTGTGTGTGTGTGTGTGTGTGTGTGTGTGTGTGTGTGTGTGTGTGTGTGTGTGTGTGTGTATGTGTGTGTGAAAAGGTGAAAGAAACTCTGCCCATTTTTTTCTCGCCGGCCTCGGAAATCGAACCCCAGACGACAGATTACGTGCCCATCGTGCTGTTCACTCTGCCGCTTGCCCCCTAGTGGCTGAGTGTGTGTTAGCCGACTAAACGATATAAATTAATAAGGAGAGGAGATGAACGCATGCATATATTGGGGGACGAGAGGGAGGGATGGGGAGGAGACGGAGGAATGTGAGGGTGATTGCGTGTGTATGCGTGTAATATATGTGCGTGTATGTCTGTTTGTGTGAGTGTATGTGTTCACATGATCGCATGTGCCCTCACAAACATGGGAGGAAGAGCCGCAGTGTTCGCTAACCCCCCCCCCTTCCACCCCCTTCATTCATAATATCAAAATTATATATGTAAATCCAGTCGATCAATTGAGCGGAACCACGTTACGAACGAGACCTACTATAGCATTCCACACGCCAAACACAAAGCGTTCCAAAAAACAAACGAGTATCACGCACCGAACACCGACGTTTAAGCGCTGAACAAGCGAACACCAAACACCGAGACCATCTCATTCACTCGCTAAGCTCCAGCCGTTTAAAAATGTCTGAGTATTGGGAACAGGATCGCTAAATGCTAATGTAATCGTTTATCTGAGGACTTAAATGCCCGACACAATACTCTCATATGATATTCTCATTGGCCGTTTGGAGCTCCGGCAAACCACTAAATGGGGGCAATTCCAGGAACGAGGCAATGATTAAAGCGAAGGTGATTATGGAGTTTTGAACTGAAACCTTTACGAAACGGCCTGGTAATTTTTGCTGGCCCTCTTATTGTTATATATATATATATATATATATATATATATATATATATATATATATATATATATATATATATATATATATATATATATATAATTTCATTGAAAACGACAGAACGTTTTAGATTTATGATTCTGGCTCGAATCGTCTCGATATTCGTTATGTTTTTCTTAACTGAAGCAAGATGATTAAAAATTAACTCTAAAAAGTTAATTTTTACTTATTATTTGAGTCTTATTATTTGTTTCATCAAAGAGCACATAATCGCTACACACACAACAAATCGATCACCAGGGATATTTTGACGAATAATACCAAAATAATTGATAGATACAATGACAATAGAAGATTAGACATCAGTGAAGCGCTGCATATCAAGAAATCTAAACCAGCAATCAATAACCAGCTAATACACAATTACACTCTACCCACTTCAAGACCTCGGGCCAATGCCGAAGCAGGACCATAAACTGCCAATATGTCACGCACTTAACTTATTACCCCATTAATATCCCATTATATAAGAGTCCATTATATAAGATATAATCAGGTGCTAACACATAATAATTTGTCTTTGAGAATGTGAGGCGAGACCGATGCGTACGAAAGGCATCTCTAGGCGTCAGATCCAAATAATAAGGAAAAAAGTACTTTGGAGACTTAATTTTTAATCATCCTGCTTCAGTGAAAAAAAACATAAGGAAAATCGAGAAGATTCGTGCCAGGAATATAAGTCTTAAACTTTCTGTCGTGTATATGTATATATATATATATATATATATATATATATATATATATATATATATATATATATATATATATATATATATATATATATATATATATTTTTTTTTTTTAAGATACTATATATATATTTGGTCGAATATACAGAAGTACACAGGTGATACTTTGGTGTGAGTTGAGCGCACTGAGCGTCGGTACAGTATCTCGCAAGTGTCTGCTCTAGACCACACTTGAAAGTAGACTCTGGTTAATGTTTGCTATTCTGCTGCTTATATGCTTGGGGAGTATAGGGAGTATATATATATATATATATATATATATATATATATATATATATATATATATATATATATATATATATATATATATATATATATATATATATATGTCGTACCTAGTAGCCAGAACGTCGTACTCGGCCTGCTATGCAAGGCTCGATTTGTCTAATAAGCCAAGTTTTCCTGAATTAATATATTTTCTGTAATTTTTTTCTTATGAAATGATAAAGCTACCCATTTCATTATGTATGAGGTCAATTTTTTTATTGAAGTTAAAATTAACGTAGATATATGACCGAACCTAACCAACTCTACCTAACCTAACCTATCCTATCTTTATAAGTTAGGTTAGGTTAGGTAGCCGAAAAAGTTAGGTTAGGTTAGGTTAGGTAGGTTAGGTAGTCGAAAAACAAATAATTCATGAAAACGTGGCTTACTAGGCAAATCGGGCCTTGCATAGTAGGCTGAGAAGTGCGTTCTGGCTACTAGGTACGACATATATATATATATATATATATATATATATATATATATATATATATATATATATATATATGTGTGTGTGTGTGTGTGTGTGTGCACAGACTTGCTTATAAACCACAAGTTTGAAGTATAGAACTTTTAGACACACACACACACACCAGGAGACTCGAACAATGGCCATCAAGGTGGTAGGTACACACTTGTATCTACTACACCATACTTCAGAGCCCTAAAGAGGTGGGAATTCCGGGGTATTTAACCAACCAGAATTCCCATCCTCTGGAGGCAATGAGACAGTGAGGGATCTCTAGCATTTCTCATCAAGCCCTGTTATATGGGAGAACTCGGTGCCCATGCTTAATGCACAGACTTGCTTATAAACCACAAGTTTGAAGTATAGAATTTTTAGATACACACACCCACCAGGAGACTCGAACACTGGCCATCAAGGTGGCAGGTACACACTTGTATCCACTACACCATACGAGTACACCATACACACCATACGAGAGTGTATCGTGATCTGGCTTGTACTCCTCTTGACGTACCAGAAAACATTCTAAGGAAACTACTCCAAGCTTGTACTAAAGAGGCACCCTTCTTGAGCCTGGATGGGCACATGTATAAGCAAGTAGATGGGGTCGCCATGGGTTCTCCCCTAGGTGTCCTGTTTGCAAACTTCTACATGGGTACCATGGAACAGAAGGTCTTAGTTGACATGAACTTGAAATCCGCCATATACTGCAGGTATGTTGACGTCATTTTTACACAGATACCTGATGTCAGACATCTGCAGGAGATGAAGGAGGCATTCGAGCGGAATTCTGTGTTGAGTCTCACTTACGAGATGGAGAAGGATGGAAAGCTGCCCTTTCTAGATGTAACAGTCACGGAAAGGAGCGGAGGCTTCCACACTGCAGTCTACACTAAAGAAACAAACATAGGAATGTGTCTCAAAGCCGTTAGTGACTGCTCAGACAGGTACAAGAGGAGTGTTGTCAATGCTTACGTCGACCGTGCTCTCAGCCACAGATCAGGATGGAAGCAAGTCGATGAAGCACTCTGTAGGGTAAGGCAGGTCCTAGTCAACAACGGCTTCTCTAATGGTTTTGTTGAAGACATCATAAGAAGAAAGGTTAAACGCCATGCAACCTCTGAAGAGTCAACTAATACAACACATTTACCACCTATTAGACTATTTTACAGGAACTTCTTCTCGACAGCTCATAAAACGGAGGAAAGGGTCCTAAAAGATATTGTTGATAGGAACGTTATCCCTACAGACAAAAAACAGAAAATTCAATTGACGATTTACTATAAAACCAAAAAAACGGCCAACCTACTCATGAAAAACTCTCCAGACACAAAGCAGAACGCTCAACGTCGTCTATGCCTTCAAATGCCCACTTGGGGACTGTAAGCCCCAAAGAACTCAGTATATAGGCAAGACAACAACAACGTCTCTTTCCAGGCGATTAACAATGCATAAACAACAGGGCTCGTAAAGGAACATATAATCTCCTCTCACAACCAGACCATCACCAGAGAAGTCTTAATCAACAGCACAGAAATCATCGATAGGTACAGCGATAGCAGGCGGCTTGACATCTGCGAGGCACTACACATCAAAAAGTCAACAACAGCAATCAACTGCCAATTAATGCACAACTATATTCTACCCACTTCAAGACTCTGAACCAATATAGAAGCATCAAGAGGAAGTATGGGCCAATAGGCCCTTTGCAGTTACTTCCATTCTTATGCTCTCATATATCCAATTAATACCCCATTGTTCCGTGTTCTGTCTTGTATTTGTCACAAGTTTGTTCACCGCATCCAAAACTGTTGCACCATATCACTTTACCCAAATACGAGTATAAGTAAGACGGATTAGATGTATATTGTTAGTATATGTAAGACTCTGTTTAGTGTTTTCAGGTTACAGTTGTGTGTGTAAACTAAAATCTTTGAAAATGTAATAAGTTATTACAAAACGCGTTCAAGCATCGCGTCAGACTAGAAATAAAAATGAATTTTGGAGAATTGTTTTTTATAATTATCATCGACAGTAAAAAGAAACATAGGAAATATTAAGAAAATTCGTGTTAGAATGATTAATCTTACTTTTTCGGTCATATTTAAACACACACACACACACACACACACACACACACACACACATATATATATATATATATATATATATATATATATATATATATATATATATATATATATATATATATATATATATATATATATATATACGAACAAGCCTGAATGGTCCCCAGGACTATATGCAACTGAAAAAATTCACTCGACACCTTAATTCACTCGACATAGTGGATTAAGGTGTCCTGTACACACCAGTTGCATTGTTGCTCCTGGCAGTATGGATTGGAGTCACTTTTGGGGGGTGATTTTTCAGTTATATATATATATATATATATATATATATATATATATATATATATATATATATATATATATATATATATATATATATATATATATATATATATACATATATACATATATATATATATATATATATATATATATATATATATATATATATATATATATATATATATATATATATATATGATGTTCCATTCTTGGTTTCCTGCTCTATTTCTCTTATTATTCCTTCACGTCATCACCATCCCACTTTTTCTACTTGTTCAAATTCAGATAATACAAAAGTCTTCTTTCTGATGGTTCTTTTTTCCTCTCCCTCTCCCCCTCTCTCTCCCTCTCTCCTTCCCTATCCCTCTCCCTCTCCCTCTCCCTCTCCCTCTCCCTCTCTCTCCTTCCCTCTCCCTCTCCCTCTCTCTCCCTCTCACTTGCCTCTTCACTTTGTGTCTAGCTGTTCCTCTAACCGTGATGGATGATCGTCCCGTAATTAAAAAACAATCAGTGTGTAAGGTCCTATTTTTCTATATTTTGGGCTTCTCATTGCTCGTGAGTTGTGTGTGTGTGTTTGTTTGTGTTTGTGTGTGTACTCACCTAGTTGTGCTTGCGGGGGTTGAGTTCTGGCTCTTTGGTCCCGCGTCTCAACTGTCAATCAACTGATGTACAGGTTCCTGAGCCTACTGGGCTCTATCATATCTACACTTGAAGCTGTGTATGGAGTCAGCCTCCACCACATCACTTCCTAATGCATTCCATTTGTCTACTACTCTGTCACTGAAAAAAATTCTTTCTAACGTTTCTGTAGCTCATTTGGGCACTCAGTTTCCACCTGTGTCCCCTAGTGCGTGTGCCCCTTGTGTAATATAGTCTGTATCTATATACCCTATCAATTCCTCTGAGAATCTTGTATGTGGTGACTGTGTTGTGTTTTGTGACAAATGACTGTGACGTCGACCGTCCGTCAGACTGTGATGGACTGATGACGGTGACAAATCTTGTGTTTGTGTGTCTGTGTGTTCAGGTGAATGTGTTTGTGTGTGTGTGTGTGTGTGTGTGTGTGTGTGTGTGTGTGTGTGTGTGTGTGTGTGTGTGTGTGTGTGTGTGTGTATGTGTTTACTAGTTGTGTTTACTAGTTGTCTTTTTACGGGGGTTGAGCTTTGCTCTTTCGGCCCGCCTCTCAACTGTCAATCAACTGTTCACTAACTACTTTTTTTCTTTTTTTTTCACACCACACACACACACACCCAAGGAAGCAGCCCGTGACAGCTGACTAACTCCCAGGTACCTATTTACTGCTAGGTAACAGGGGCACTTAGGGTGAAAGAAACTTTGCCCATTTGTTTCTGCCTCGTGCGGGAATCGAACCCGCGCCACAGAATTACGAGTCCTGCGCGCTATCCACCAGGCTACGAGGCCCCTAAGGCCCCGAGGCCTGTGTGTGTGTGTGTGTGTGTGTGTGTGTCTGTGTCACAGCAAATAACAACTCCGTATTAATTCGCCTGGTGTATTACGTTAATTGACACCTGAAATTTTGTTCAATCAGTAGTTACATTTTTTTTATACTCATATAAAACCCTTCAATTTCCTTATGGAAAAGCATCAATTGAAGTCACTATATTCCAGGCCCAACCTTCTAAAATGAAACTACTTATTGTATCAATGTGTCTTAAGTACAAATATATCGTGATTGACCACCAGAAAGAAGACTTTTATATTTCTGAATTTGGACAAACCGGAAATCTTCAGATAATTATGTTGCTTATAAGACCTAACCTAACCTAACCTAACCTAACCTAACCTAACCTAACCTAACCTAACCTAACCTAACCTAATCTAACCTAACGTAACCTAACCTAACCTAACCTAACCTAACCTATCCTAACCTAACGTAACCTAACCTAACCTAACCTAACCTAACCTATCCTAACGTAACCTAACCTAACCTAACGTAACCTAACCTAACCTAACCTAACGTAACCTAACCTAACCTAACCTAACCTATCCTAACCTAACGTAACCTAACCTAACCTAACCTAACCTAACCTATCCTAACGTAACCTAACCTAACCTAACGTAACCTAACCTAACCTAACCTAACGTAACCTAACCTAACCTAACCTAACCTATCCTAACCTAACCTAACCTAACCTAACCTAACCTAACCTATCCTAACCTAACCTAACCTAACCTAACCTAACCTATCCTAACCTAACCATCCTAGACCTAATACACACTACGTGAGCCCTTATAAAAGTACATATGTGTGCTCTACTAGGGCCAAAGAATATATAATTATGTTTTTGCTATACAAAAAAGTTAAATTTAAAAACAAAACAAAACCTAGCCAATAAATTGGTCTTTATAAACAAAACTTTTCAAAAAAAGTGGTTCACTGTGGCTCCATTACTATATATTGGTACGTTCGACCTCATACTTATACAGAGAACTATCATTTGAGGAGGATGGATTGTTATTTCCCCTCTACAGCTTCCTCAGAGGAGTGAATGAACGTCGGCTTAGGGAGACCCTAGACTTTCACGAGGATTCTTTTAGAGGCAGTATATTTTAAATTTCCATTGGAAAAGGGCTCTAGTCTTCGATTAAAACGTGGGATCTTTTTTATTGTGTGTGTGTGTGCTCACCTAGTTGTACCTATGGGGTGGAGCTCTGGCTCTTTGGTTCCGCCTCTCTGCTGTCAATCAACTGGTATACAGATTTTGGAGCCTATTGGGACTCTATCAAATGTACATATTTAAAACTGTGTATGGAGTCTAACTCCACCACATCACTGCCTAATGCATGCCTTTTGTTAACTACTTTAAGACTAAAACAATTCTTTCTAATATCTCCTGTGGCTCATTTGCTCATTTGAGTACTAAGGTTCCACCTGTGTCCCTTCGTTCGTGTTGAATACATGCTGAATTGTTTATCTTTATCTACCCTGTCAATTTCCCTGAGAATTTTGTAGGTGGTTATCATGTCTCCCTTTACTCTTCTGTCTTCCAGGAACGTGAGATGCATTTCACGCAGCCGTTCCTCGTAATTCATGCCTGTTAGTTCTGGGACTAGCCTAGTGGCATACCTCTGAACGTTTTCTAGCTTCCTCTTGTTTTTAACTAGGTATGGACTCCAGATTGGAGCTGCATACTCCAGGATTGGTCTGACATAAGTGATATACAAGGTTCTCTAATGATTCCTTACACAAGTTTCTTAAGGCAAGTCTTATGTTGGCCAATCTAGCACATGCCGCTGATGATATCCTTTTGATGTGGGCCTCTGGGGACAGGTTCAGTGTGATATTAACCCAGAGATCTTTCTCTCTATTTAACTCTTGCAGGATTTCACCTCCCAGATGGTACCTTGTGTTCAGCCTTTTGCTCCTTTCGCTCTTGTGAAAGGGGCACATCCCCAGGATGCAGCCCCTAGCAGCCGTCTAATTCCCAAGTACCTATTTACTGTTAGATGAATAGAGGCGCCAGGGTGAAAGAAACTCTGCCCATTTGTTTCCGACATCGCTGGGGATCGATCCCCGGACCCTAGGAGTACGACCCCAGAGTGCTGTCCATTCAGCCGCGAGGTGTGTGGGTTTGTGTATATGAGTGTGTGTGTGTGTGTGTGGGTGTGTGTGTGTGTGTACTCACCTAGTTGTGCTTGCGGGGGTTGAGCTCTGGCTCTTTGGGAGTGGGACACAGACATACAGGGAGGAGAGCATGGAATGCGTTGGGTATGTGACAGATGGAGAAAATATTGGCGTCTCAGACTTACCAGAGAGCCAGAAGTCTGGCCTCTGGTGGCAGCTGGACGGTCGGAGTATAGCAGTGCCAGAGTGACCGAGAACAGGGGACCGAGGAGCTGCATAGCAAGGGACAGAGTGGGTGATACAACAGCTGCAGAGATGTGTTGGGGAAGAGTTGCACACCTGGGCGGGGAGTGGCTGTCAAGGGGAGAGAGAAGGTAGGAAAGAAGAGTGTAGCTTCTTCCTGTGGGAGTGGACGGGAAATGAGTACGTGGGAGGGTCGGAGGTTCGCGGGGTACTGTGGAAGCCGAGTTAGAGAAGAAGTGATAGGAAAGAGGGTACAGAATGAGGGAATTGGGAGGAGGGATACGAGGCTCGGTCTAAATGAAGTGAGGAGAGGCTGTGGGGGGAGGCTGTGGGGGGAGGCTGTGGGGGAGGCTGTGGAGAGGTGCAGCAGTCTGTGAAGCTGTGGTGGGACGTAGGAGCAACAAAAATGGGTATAATTCGCACGAGAAGTTGACGTTGGGGTTAGTGGAGGGTGGGGAGCTTGAGTGGGGGGGGGGGGGAGGGGAGGAGGGGGTTGTAGAGGGAAATGACCAGAGTGATGATCACTTGGGGTTAGGGCAAAGATTGCACTCCCTAGGGAGTCTCCCTTATCTCCCCCCACCCCCCTACTCTACCCTCTGGGGATTTGGGAGGGGAAGATTTGTTTCCCTCAACCCTCTCCCCCCTTGCTATCTCCCGCGTCCTCTCCCCCGCCCTCTGTGCTTCCCTCTCCCCCGCCCTCTGTGCTGCCCTCTCCCCCTGCCCTCTCTCATCCACACTGACTTCTGTGTTCCCTGAGTTCCTGTGCACCACATGTCTTACTCCCCACACACGGCTCTGACACTCCATGTCATCAACTGGAGGTTGTTCTCCGCTGTGTATCAAGGAACTGTTCTGCTCCAGAAGTACAAATCTTAAGGTCTGTGCCTCAAGGTGGTAGTACTGTGTGCAGCCAGTCGCAGGTGATCATCAAATTTTGACATCAAACTTTCTTTTGCTTATCTGCAAGTCAGCGTGTATGGTAAAGACTACATTTTTAATCATTCTATATCGGCTTGTTTTCCTATCAGTAATATCAATTAGGTCCTGTTTAATGAGCGATTTATCGTCCTATTGTATGCCTTTTCGACATGTTTAATTGTTCTGTGGATGCTGCAGTATTTTTTGTTTTACTGTATCTTTCAATGTTCTCTACACTGCAATGTTGGTTTTAACTTTCACTTCATGAAACATAGATCCAGATACACTGTGTGGAGGACGATAACTTTATTATGTTAGTTGTTTGGTTTAATCCTCCACTCTGGTCTTTGGAACCTCCCCCCCCTCATTCCTGCTCCTACTCAAACATCTGCTGATTGTGTGTGTGTGTGTGTGTACTCACCTAGTTGTACTTACCTAGTTGTGTTTGCGGGGGTGGAGCTCTGGCTCTTTGGTCCCGCCTCTCAACCGTCAATCAGCTGTTACTAACTATTTTTTTCCCCACACCACATACACAGGCCCAGGAAGCTGCCCGTGACAGCTGACTAACTCCTAGGTACCTATTTACTGCAAGGTAACAGGGGCATCAAGGTGAAAGAAACTCTGCCCATTGTTTATCGCCGGCGCCCGGAATTGAACCCGGGACCACAGGATCACGCGTCCAGTGTGCTGTCCGCTCAGCCACCGGCCCTTGTATGTGTGCGTGCGTGCGTGTGTGTGTGTGTGTGTGTGTGTGTGTGTGTGTGTGTGTGTGTGTGTGTGTGGGTGTGAGTGTGTGTGTGTGTGCGCGCGCGTGCGTGCGCGTGAAAGAAAACAGTTGATTGGGTCTCTCAACTGTCAATCAAAGAGCCAAAGCTCATCCCCCGCAAGCACAACTGGGTGAGTACACAAACGCACACTTACCCTCTCCTTCCACACTTCCCCTACTGTTTAGCTGTCACACTCGCCTCTGACATGGTAGAGGATATCGTCCATTAATTCGTAAGATGATAACGGTGACAGCGGGATATCTTCGTCAACAGCACCGTTTGTTCAGTTCGTTAAACACACACGCACACACACACACACACTCACACACACACACAAATACACACACACACAGTTACAGTTTCAAGTGTAGATATGATAGAGCCCAATAGGCTCAGGAACCTGTACACCTGTTGATTCACAGTTGAGAGGCGTGACCAAAGAGCCAGAGCTCAACCCCCGCAAGCACAACTAGGTGAGTACAAATAGGTGAGTACACACACACACACACACACACACACACACACACACACACACACACACACACACACACACACACACACACACACACACACACACACAGTTCCTCTCGATGTTTGCTGATGATGCAAAAATTATGATGAGGATCAGGACAGAGGAGGATAGTATGAGGCTACAAGATGACCTAGACAAATTTAAGGAATAGTCCGTCAAATGGCTACTAAAGTTAAACCCAAGTATATGTAAGGTAATGAAACTAGGAGGAGGAACTAGGAGGCCAATCACTGGATTCCGAATGGGAGATGAAGTCCTTCATGAAACGGACAGAGAGAAAGATATGGGAGTTGATATCATGCCAAACCTGCCAAACCAAATGAGCCACAGAGACATTAGAAAGATTTTTTTCAGTGTCAGAGTAGTTAGTACATTGAATTCACTAGGAAGTGATGTGGTGGAGACTGACTCCATACACAGTTTCAAATGTAGATATGATAGAGCCCAATAGGCTCAAGAATCTGTACATCAGTTGATTGACGGTAGAAAGGCGGGACCAAAGAGCCAAAGCTCAACCCCCACAAGCACAACTAGGTTTGTCCACACACTCACACAGGAGGGAGAGAGAGAGAGAGAGAGAGAGAGAGAGAGTGAATGGAGAAACAGATCCAAAATACGGACCATATCAGCACAACATCAACACATGTTCACCGAGATGAACACCAAGCCAGGCAAAAACTGCTGAACAACGAATATAACAATAAATTGAACATCCCCAGAGAAGCCAGCTGTTCACCAACACCCCCAACCAGCAGTCACAACACCAAGACAATTACCCCCTTTAAACAAAAAACAATTACCATACAAGTTTCCCCTTAAAACAGCATTAAGACCATGATAAAGAAAATGGGGATTGCAGCCCCCCCAATCCCCCCAAAAAAATAAAAAGCAAAAGAAATATGTTCACAGAAGAGGGTGATATATACTCGTGTGAACAAAGCCGAGCACTTAGCGTGATGAGACTACTGACAGGTTAGGAACTGGGATCAGGAGGTGGATAGGAGGACCGTTACGGAGGAGGAGATAGAGAACCGACAAAAAGGGCTAGGTAGAATACCTTTTTATTTTTAATTTTTCCAATGAAATGACGATTTTTTTTTGTTGAGATTGAGAGACACGATGAGAAGGCCATTGGTATGGGTGGTACAGACTAGTGTACCTGCTGTATGGTACTGATTAGTGTACCTGCTGTGTGGTACGGACACGGTGCCAGCCTGATAACTCTGAAACGAGTGTATTGACTCAGAATGACGGTGAACATGTCGGTAATCACGGTGAACACGTTAGTAACCACGGTGAACTCGTTGGTAACGACGGTGAACACGTTTGTAACGACTGTGAACACGTTAGTAACGACGGTGAACATGTTGGTAATCACGGTGAACACGTTAGTAACGACGGTGAACACGTTAGTAACGACGGTGAACACGTTAGTAACGACGGTGAACACGTTGGTAACGACAGTGAACATGTTGGTACTGAACAGTGAACGTCAGGAGTGAATGAGGTTGTGAACAGACCTAGAAAGAGAAGAATTAGCAGATGGAATACATTTTCCTCTTGAATTTTAAACATATTTTTAATTCCTCGATAATTTATTTTTATCTATACCAAAACAAAAATATTACATATAAAATATGATTCGAATTCAGCTAATTTTTATTGCAAATTTCCAAAACATTATATTATGGACATACATATTATAATAAATGAGGAAATGTGAGGAAATGTTTAATTCTGGCTAGAAAGTTAAGTAATATCATCCAGCTGTGTCTGGCAATGATCAGGCGGGTGACGTCCGTCGCTCCAGACACTAAGTTTCCTCTCTGGCTAAGCGTTGCTGGGAAAAGCTTTATCTAAAGCATACAAAATCCTCTTGGAAAGCTTATTCATGTATTCATTTTATCATAAAAAAACTGTCCAAGAGACTGGACACATTTTACGTTCATTAACACAAAAGTATACACCATCAGCGGGAGAGATCTTGCCCGTAAAGTCAACTGTAAACATGGACTTCTACTCAGAAGCGTCACTCCCAGTAGCCGACACGGACAAAAGAATAACAGCGCCGTGACGCCATCTGACGGCCGGGAGGATAAACGTTATTGTGTCGTCCTCTGCTAATGTCGTGCTTTATGTAGCATGAGACGCTAAATAAGTTAGAACCGCTAGAGAAGGGGCCCCGGGAGGCGCGAATTTTTATATGTATATATGTGTGTGTGTGTTGGCCGGGCGGGAGCTACGTGGTGTTGTTGCTTCGTAGCGGAAGGAGGGGTAAGGCAGGGACAGGAATAAACTGAGAACAAGAGAGGCGGAAAACGTAAAAATTTGATATTGTTATATATGGAGAGAATGTATCTGTGTATATGTGTGTTCTAGCGCATGTGTACATGTGTAGGTTTGTATGTGTACGCGACTTTATGATATTATATATATATATATATATATATATATATATATGTATATATGCGGAAAATCCACAGAGAACTATGAAATGAGGTGTACGACATATATATATATACATATATATATATATATATATATATATATATATATACATATATATATATATATATATATATATATATATGTATATATATATATGTCGTACCTAGAAACCAGAACGTATTTCTCAGCCTACTATGCAAGGCCCGATTTGCCTAATAAGCCAAGTTTTCATGAATTAATTGTTTTTCGACTACCTAACCTAACCTAACCTAACTTTTTCGGCTACCTAACCCAACCTAACCTATAAAGATAGGTTAGGTTAGGTTAGGTAGGGTTGGTTGGGTTCGATCATATATCTACGTTAATTTTAACTCCAATAAAAAAAAATTGACCTCATACATAATGAAAAGGGTAGCTTTATCATTTCATAAGAAAAAAATTAGAGAAAATATATAAATTCAGTAAAACTTGGCTTATTAGGCAAATCGGGCCTTGCATAGTAGGCCGAGAAGTGCGTTTTGGCTACTAGGTACGACATATATATATATATATATATATATATATATATATATATATATATATATATATATATATATATATATATATATATAGGGGGGTACCACCTCTGGTGCAATTATAGGGACCCACAGCCTCAGAGAAGGGAACACAGAGCATTCAGATAAAAACTTGCCATTTAACTCTGAATACGAAAGAGTGTTCGCTTCTTCTACCACCCCCTTTTTTTTATTATGGTGTACACATTATTATGCAAGGTATATATATATATATATATATATAAGCCTATACTTGCATAAACCACAAGTGAAGATAAACAATCTTTGGACAACACCCACCAGTGTGGGTGTTGGGTGTTGTCCAAAGATTGTTTGTCACTGGTGTTGTCACTGGTGGGTGTTGTCCAAAGATTGTTTATCTTCACTTGTGGTTTATGCAAGTATAGGCTTATAAGCTGGACACGAGTTCTCTCACATTGACAGTGGCTTGACGAAAATTGCAGACTGACCCCTCACTCATCTGGTGCCTTCGGGAGGTAGAGATGTTTGAGATATATATATCTCGAACTATCTACTTCTTTTGTAAGGTCTGATGGCGTAGTGGGTTAAAGCATACTAGTTATGCCGGCTACTGGAAGGTAGTTGTGCTTTCTGGGTTCGAGTCCCACTGGTGGGTGTTGTCCAAAGATTATATATATATATATATATATATATATATATATATATATATATATATATATATATATATATATATATATATATATATATGCGAACAAGCCTGAATGGTCCCCAGGACTATATGCAACTGAAAACTAACACCGCAGAAATGACTTGAACCCATACTGTTAGGAGCAACGCAACTGGTATGTACTGAATGCCTTAATCCGCTTGACCATCACGACCGGGCATAAGGAAGTGATAGCTGAAGCTATTTGAACCACTCAAGGTTCAAAGGCCACTTTGGGGCCTCGTAGCCTGGTGGATAGCGCGCAGGACTCGTAATTCTGTGGCGCGGGTTCGATTCCCGCACGAGGCAGAAACAAATGGGCAAAGTTTCTTTCACCCTGAATGCCCCTGTTACCTAGCAGTAAATAGGTACCTGGGTGTTAGTCAGCTGTCACGGCTGCTTCCTTGGGGTGGAGGCCTGGTCAAGGACCGGGCCGCGGGGACACTAAAGCCCCGAAATCAACTCGATATACTCAAGATAACTCCCCGCCGGCACTCGGATGGTAATCTTGGCCATAGCATTTTATCAAATCACCTCATTCTTTGGGGCACACGTGAGGGACACAAATGCGAACAAGCCTAAATGGTCCCCAGGACTATATGCGACTGAGTGCAAATGAGTATATCCGAGTGCCGGTGGGGAAGTGGTTCAAATAGCTTCGGCTATCACTTCCTTATGTCCGGTAAACACACACACACACACACACACACACACACACACACACACACACACACACACACACACACACACACACACACACACACACACACACACACACACACGATGAAATACTTCAAGACTCTCAGAGAGAGAGAAAGACCTGGGGGTTGATATCACGCCAGACCTGTCCCCTGAAGCTCATATCAAGAGGATAACATCAGCAGCATGTGCCAGGTTGGCTAACATACGAACGGCCTTTAGAAACTTGTGTAAGGAATCTTTCAGAGCATTATATACCACAGATGTCAGACCAATCCTGGAGTATGCGGCTCCAGCATGGAGTCCATATCTAGTCAAGCATAAGACTAAACTGGAAAAGGTTCAAAGGTTTGCCACCAGACTAGTTCCCGAGCTGAGAGGTATGAGCTACGAGGAGAGACTACGGGAATTAAACCTCACTTCGTTGGAAGACAGAAGAGTTAGGGGGGACATGATCACCACATTCAAGATTCTCAAGGGAACCGACAGGGTTGATAAAGACAGGCTGTTTAACACAAGGGGCACACGCACTAGGGGACACAGGTGGAAACTGAGTGCCCAAATGAGCCACAGAGATATTAGAAAGAACTTTTTTAGTGTCAGAGTGGTTGACAAATGGAATGCATTAGGAAGTGATGTGGTGGAGGCTAACTCCATACACAGTTTCAAGTGAAGATATGATAGAGCCCAATAGGCTCAGGAACCTGTACACCTGTTGATTGACAGTTGAGAGGCGGGACCAAAGAGCCAGAGCTCAAACCCCTCAAGCACAACTAGGTGAGTAACTAGGTGAGTGAGTACACACACACGCACGCACACACACTCACAAACACACACACACACAAACTGTCGAATATTTACCCTGATCCAAGCGCGGCTTATATACATCCATACAAACATATGGCAAGGGGGCAGAACGCACTTAATCAAATCATATATATATACATATATTTTATCTCCCAGCCTCCTCCCGGATTTAAGGGATAACCCAACCATCACGTGAGCGCTGATTTAGCCTCCCTACCCCTTTACTTCCCCCTTATCTCTCCCCTTTATTGCTCCCCCTGTCTCCTCTTCACTCTCCCCTCTCCGCCCTCCTCTTCCATATTCCGCTCCCTTCCTCTATCTTTCCCAATCCATTGCCTCGTGGGACCTGATCCAATGATGGGGGTTTCCACTCTACAAATTGTATTTCCTTTTAAAAAGAACAGATTTTGTATTAATATTTTCGATTAATTTGCCGTTGCAAGAGAGAGAGAGAGAGAGAGGGAGAGAGGGAGAGAGAGAGAGAGAGAGAGAGAGAGAGAGAGAGAGAGAGAGAGAGAGAGAGAGAGAGAGAGAGAGAGAGAGAGAGAGAGAGAGTGAGAGAGAGAGAGAGAGAGATGTCTGTAAATTTTTGTATACACTGTAGCTCTGCAGGAAACGCAGCTCAGAGAGACAGAGAGACAGGCAGACAGACAGACAACAAAAGCCCGGAACAGGATACGAATTGACATTTAGAAAAAAACGATCGACAAGCAAAGAAAATGGGCAATAATAAGACGAGGAATTATGCCCGACAAACAAACAAACACATTTCACTAATTATTTCAGCCTGCGTGGCGGCTTTCCAGCCTATTCATCAGCGCCGTCAAGCTGATCGAATCTCAGCTGACTGAAACTAAGCTGATTGTGTGTCAGCCGGTGGAATGTCAGCTGATGGACGCCAGGCCTCTGGCTAATGATCCGGCAAATACAATTCAAATAAAGAGGAAGACAGTGTATGTGATTGATTACTGCACAAACGTTCTCCCTCGCTAATGTTCGAAGCTTCAAGGGATCGAATATCCGTGGAGATCCAGGGATAGAAGCTAATCTTCCTGGAGGCTTATACCTCCTTTTTGGGAGCTGAATGTAGGAACGTCTTTAACAATTCATGGATGTAGTTAGTGTCTATAAGGCGTTCAGTCCTTAGTGTAACACTGTTGTGAATTACTCGCTAAATCTTCCATTAATCCCGGGGTGAGGTACTCGCTAAACCTCACAGACAACAAATGTGTATACTCAGCTTGATCCACTGTGGACTCCACAACAGGACTCACTCCGGTTTTGTTTTTACCGTAAGTGACTCTAAATCAAGCGATTGAAGTCAGTAAATATCCTGGTACAGAATGGGATTCTAGGCCTCGCTACTGATACTATAAGTACGCGAAGTGAGGCGTTAATGATATTAAATATAAGTCAAATATATATATATAATATTTTCCTGCCCGAAACGCTTTGCGTAATAGTGGTTTTAGGCATTGTATGTACTAGCTCCATCTATATATCTATCAATTTTTGTATAACCTCTTGTATGTATGTACTTTACCTGAATAAACATTTGAATTTGAATTTTTGAATAAGTAATGTGTTATTTTCTTCGTCGCCTTACAGAGCACCTTCTTGTATGTCCTTGAGTGAAGACTCTGGGATAAGTGAGGTCTGAGGCTCGGTAGGTGTAGTCTTTTCTCTTGATTCTCATTCCACCTCCGGCTTCCTCCTCTCCGTTACATTACGCAGCAAACTGTGGCCAGATATGATGGCAATATAGACACTCCTTCCTGCGCCTATCAGAGTGCCAGGAGTGTACACCACGCTCTTAGGCCTAGTAGCCGCACTCTCTCGCGAGTACACCTGACCAAGATAGACGGTTCCTTGGTGTTCGGGGCCAGAGTACTAGATATAGAAGATTATTACCCCATTACAATCCGCGAGAGTACGCAATTGCGGTCAATATTTGATCCTCTACTCTCACTTGAGCTCTCAGTCCGAGCGTAGAGCTACATCAACCCATCAGTTGCTGCCACATCTTCACCCAGCCAATCAGCCTGCCGGACTGGATAGACAGACCGGCCGGATAGATAGACAGCTTGGACATCCCTTTTTTTAATATATACAAGAGTTCTTACATTATTGTACAGCCACTAGCACGCGATGCGTTTCTGGCCAGTCCTTACACCTATGTTCACTGGCATACGACCTGCCAGATAGTTCAACAACCAAGTACCCATTTTACTGTTGGGTAAACTAGAGGCTACAGGTAAGGACTGACGCCCGGTAAATCCTCCCTCCGGCTGGGATACGAACCCAGGACAAAGCGTTCGCGAAACGCCAGGCGAGTATCTTAACCACAACACAACGGGGACTGCTAAAGCATTACCAGTACCGTCGTTACCGTCACCGACAGTACGCGTGTCATCCATCCATCCAGCCATCCATCCATCCATTCTCCGAAGTCGCCGGTGCATTTATGTTTTTTATTTTTTTGCTGATCTATTATATATATTTGTGTGTGTGTAGCCTGTGTGTGACTGAGCGTTTATATGTGTGTGTGTTTACTTAATATATGTAATTATTATTATTTACCATTTGTATCTGCAGAATCAAGCTATTAGTTCTTGGGAACCCGCCTTTCTAACCAATTTATTTTTGTTGTATAATTAAGTCGACTACGTATATCTCCCTCTAACACACACACACACACACACACACACACACGCACACACACACACACACACACACACACACACACACACACACACACACACACACACACACATACACACACACACACGCACACACGCACACACACACACACACACACACACACACACACACACACACACACACACACATACACACACACACACACACACACACACACACACACATATTATGTGTTTCATAATCGTTTATGCCCATTTTGACACCTACTTCAATACTTTTTTTCTCCCTTCCTATTTATGCTATGATGCTGAGATTTGGACCAGATAAAACTCTTTTCATGTACAACCCGTCAAAAAAATTAGATTGAAATCGAACCAGTTTTCATTAAATGCATTTTTTGGGGAAATCGGGATCTAATGTCTCCTTAAGGGTTATTATGACCACCAGAAGTTTACTGTCCAACCGCTGAGAATACTTTTGTCCCAATCAGAGTTCATGACTAAAGAAACTCAAGAAGCGAGGCTCATCTCTCGGTGTATCCATGACGGCAAGGGTTCGATACCAAGTAACCAACGTACATTTTATTAAGAAATGCACAAGGGCCTCAACCAGGGTTCGAACCTATGCCCTTAGTGTTCCCAGACGCGCTCTAGTCCACTGTACCACGACATAAACTAGATCGCGGCAGGGAACACGCACCGTAGGATCGAACCCTCACGAAGTCCCTTGTGGATTTGTTCATTTGATATATCACGTTATTGTGATTTCTGCGTGTGTACACTACATCCATCTTGTAGGTGTTGGGCAAAAATTACCAAATTTGACATAAACCTTCACGATACGACCTGTACAGATTAATGTTGAAAATTGTCTCACAACGCGGAAATTCACAAAAGATGAAGCATGGAGAAATACATTATTTGAATCATGTTGACACGATATCAGGCTCCGTCCCTTTGTTTGCTTGTTGCCTGTGATGATATCCAGCTGAAGTGGCAACACAGAAACGCGATCCAGGACCTGCAAGGCAGCTTTGGCAGGATAACCGAAGTTTCGTCTCATTTTCAGGTGTGCTGGACTAGTCGTGTGTAACGAGCAATTGATATCTTTTATTTATTTTTTTGCCCTTCGTGGGTTCCATTTTACAGCTGTCACCTCGATAACCCCCTTGCTCTCTGGCTCTGACCTTATTGTGAAGTGTGTCGAAGAACACGCCAGTTTTCCTTCTGAAAATGTCTTCCATCTTCTCAACTTCTTTCGAGGCACGACTCGTGGTCTTAACTTTCCCCTAAACTCACACACGCTCACACGCGTTACGGCCCGGCCAGTGGGCTTTATTTTGGGTCAAAATATCCCCCCAACACTCAGCCCAGTCTCCTGGTCACGGTTGGCACACACACACACACACACACACACACACACACACACACACACACACACACACACACACATACGTCTATTGTATCCTACAATACCCCCTTTCACACAACTCGAAGTGCTGGTGATTTTTATTGGAAAATATCGCACGAGAGGGAACGTGACATTGTTAAACTTTATAACTCTGAAATGCCTCCAAATTCCTAAGCAAAATCATGTTTCCTGGGCCATTCACTTGTCCTGCTCTGCGACGCTCTTAGTCGAGGGGTGAGAGAGAGAGAGAGAGAGGGACAGAGAGAGGGACAGAGAGAGAGAGGGAGAGGGACAGAGAGAGAGAGAGAGAGACAGAGAGAGAGAGAGAGAGAGAGAGAGAGAGAGAGAGAGAGAGAGAGAGAGAGAGAGAGAGAGAGAGAGAGAGAGAGAGAGAGAGAGAGAGAGAGAGAGAGAGAGAGAGAGAGAGAGAGAGAATGTAGGCGGCGAGGGATAACAGGAAGAGTGAGATCTAGGCTGTGTGGAAAGAAGAGGTGTAAGAGAAAGGGACAGGTTGTATGGAGATTGGATAGAGAGAGAGAGAGAGAGAGGGTAAATTTACAGGGAGCGAAGGCAGCAAAAGATGAAGAAAGGCTGTAGAGGGCGACGGGAAAAGGACTCAGAAAGTGGAAAAAGGCTGCAAAGAGATGGAATAAGGAGAGTATGCAAAGATGAAAAGAGAGATTGCATAGAAAGTAAAGAAGCCTTGAAAGAGGAAAGAGACTGTGGAGAAAGACGCCTCTCACTGTTTGAGGATCCTCTTTTAAAAGTGAGGGCGAGAAGAGGTACCTAGGGGAGACTGAAAGAAAGACAATAGAGCTTTGGGGGAGCCGGGAGAGTCTGGACAAAAAGAGAAGTGAGAAGAGAGACCTAGAAAAGATCAACGGTTTGTACCACCGTGGCTGAGTAGGCTAAGGCAGACGTCTGGGAATCACCAGGCCGCGAGTTCAAGTCGCCCCATTATCTCACCTTTTGATTGATATATCACACCATTGGTATTTCATGGCGATCTGACAGGGGCGTACGAGGGCGGACACCATTACCGTAGGCCCGAGTGTGGTCGGGTTGGCTTGAAAACCCTGGTTGGGCCCCGGTTTGTGGCCTCCAGAGAGCTCAGTAGAGTTCCGGGCTGGTCACCTTTTAAACCATCGTGGCTGAGCCAGTATATATATATATATATATATATATATATATATATATATATATATATATATATATATATATATATATATATATATATATATATATATATATATATATATATATGTTTCATTGAATATGACCGCATATTCTGTATTTATTATTTTCTGGTTTAGGGCTTCTATCCCTCTAACTATTTTCTTAGCATCAGGGCTTAATTGGAATAGGAGTTCTCCAAAACTCATTTTCGTACTTTTAAGGTGAAGAAAAGAAGTGATTTACTATAGAGTGTATTACACTTATTTGTATAATTTGCACGACGTTTCGAACCTCCATGGTTCATTCTCAAGTGAACAGATCTTACAATACTAGTTGATTTTATACCCGCATTAGGTCAGGTGATAATACAATGAAGGTGAAAAACATGGGGGGATACATAAGGGATAAACATAGGGGCTGCAGAAGGCTTATTGGCCCATACGAGGCATCTCCTATCTAAACACAAAGATTAATCCAGTGTAATTGGCCTGTTATGTTGGACATTGTCTTCTGTGTTGGCATCGATATGTTCTTGTCTTGTCCTTACTCTCATGGTGGGTAGAGTAAATAGTTCCGTGATTTGGGTGTTCATGGTAGGTCGCTCTATTCTTATGTGAATTGCCTCAAGAATTTGTAATCTTCTTGAATCTTGGGTTTTGTCTATTATGCAAGTATTCTTGTTCAACATTTCTCTTGTTAGAGTAATGTCATGGGCTTGTCTCATGTGATTCCTAGGAATCACATGAGACAAGCCCATGACATTACTCTAACAAGAGAAATGTTGAACAAGAATACTTGCATAATAGACAAAACCCAAGATTCAAGAAGATTACAAATTCTTGAGGCAATTCACATAAGAATAGAGCGACCTACCATGAACACCCAAATCACGGAACTATTTACTCTACCCACCATGAGAGTAAGGACAAGACAAGAACATATCGATGCCAACACAGAAGACAATGTCCAACATAACAGGCCAATTACACTGGATTAATCTTTGTGTTTAGATAGGAGATGCCTCGTATGGGCCAATAAGCCTTCTGCAGCCCCTATGTTTATCCCTTATGTATCCCCCCATGTTTTTCACCTTCATTGTATTATCACCTGACCTAATGCGGGTATAAAATCAACTAGTATTGTAAGATCTGTTCACTTGAGAATGAACCATGGAGGTTCGAAACGTCGTGCAAATTATACAAATAAGTGTAATACACTCTATAGTAAATCACTTCTTTTCTTCACCTTAAAAGTACGAAAATGAGTTTTGGAGAACTCCTATTCCAATTAAGCCCTGATGCTAAGAAAATAGTTAGAGGGATAGAAGCCCTAAACCAGAAAATAATAAATACTGAATATGCGGTCATATTCAATGAAACATGTTTGAGAGAAAACCTGCTGCCAGTATACACCAATATATATATATATATATATTAGTATATTTTGGTAGCAGTCTTTCCTGTAGACATATATTATTAAATATGACCGAAAAAGTAAGATTAATAATTCTAACACGAATTTTCTCGATCTTTCGTACGTTTCTTTTCACTGTTGGAGGTATTTCAAAAATCAATTCTCCAAAATTCATTTTTATTTCTAGTCTGACGCGACACTTGAGCGCGTTTCGTAAAACTTATTACATTTTCAAAGACTTTAGCTTACACATACACAACTGAATAGAACTTACACATCTTCTCCTCTTGTACACTTGTACTTGTACTTGGGTATTGAATGGAAGTGATTTGTAGAAAGCCTATTGGTCCATATTTCTTGATGCTGCTATATTGGAGCGGAGTCTTGAAGTGGGTAGAATATAGTTGTGCATTAATTGGCTGTTGATTGCTGGTGTTGACTTCTTGATGTGTAGTGCCTCGCAGACGTCAAGCCGCCTGCTATCGCTGTATCTATCGATGATTTCTGTGTTGTTTGCTAAGATTTCACTGGTGATGGTTTGTTTGTGGGAAGAGATTATATGTTCCTTAATGGAGCCCTGTTGCTCCATTAATGGTTTCGTGGAAGACATCATAAGAAGGAAAGTCAAACGCCATGCTACCTCTGAAGAGACAACTAACACAACACCTATACCCCCTATTAGACTATTTTACAGGAACTTCTTTTCCACAACCCATAAAACGGAGGAAAGGGTCCTGAAAGATATTGTCAGTAGAAACGTTATCCCTACAGACAAAAATCAGAAGATACAACTGACGATTTACTATAAAACCAGAAAAACGGCCAGCCTACTCATGAGAAACTCTCCAGACACAAAGCAGAACGCTTTAAAAGAGACCAACGTCGTCTATGCCTTCAAATGCCCTCTTGGGGACTGTAAGCCTAAAAAAAAACAGTATATAGGCAAGACAACAACATCTCTTTCCAGGCGTTTAACGATGCATAAGCAACAGGGCTCCATTAAGGAACATATAATCTCTTCCCACAAACAAACCATCACCAGAGAAATCTTAGCAAACAACACAGAAATCATCGATAGATACAGCGATAGCAGGCGGCTTGACGTCTGCGAGGCACTACACATCAAGAAGTCAACACCAGCAATCAACAGCCAATTAATGCACAACTATATTCTACCCACTTCAAGACTCCGCTCCAATATAGCAGCATCAAGAAATATGGACCAATAGGCTTTCTATAATTACTTCCATTCAATACCCATTGTTTCGTGTTCTGTCTTGTGTTTGAATTTAATACCCATTCAATACCCATCGTTTCGTGTTCTGTCTTGTGTTTGAATTTAATACCCATTCAATACCCATTGTTGAAAGTTTGGTTTCACCTCATCCACCTCACCCAAATGTAGATTTAAAACTCGAAGATGTGTAAGCTCTATTCATTTTCAGTTGTGTGTTTGTAAACTAAAGTCTTTGAAAATATAATAAGTTTTACGAAACGCGCTCAAGTGTCGCGTCAGACTAGAAATAAAAAGGAATTTTGGAGAATTGATCTTTGAATTACCATCAACAGTGAAAAGAAACGTAAGAAAGATAGAGAAAATTCGTGTTAGAATTATTAATCTTACTTTTTCGGTCATATTTAATAATATATGTCTACAGGAAAGACTGCTACCAAAATATAATATATATATATATATATATATATATATATATATATATATATATATATATATATATATATATATATAGATGTATATATATATGTATATACACTAGCTTATCCCAGCCACGCGTTGGTGAGCCACATCAACCCTCCCTTGTCCCCCCGTTCTCCCAATCATTTCCCCTCCCCATCATTTCCCACTCCCCCCGTCCCCTCGTCCTCCCCACCATCCCCCACTCCCCTGCCCTCTCGTCCTCCTCACCATTACCCCCTTCCCCATGTCCTCCCTTGTCTTGAAGTGGGTAACCCACTTCAAGACTCCGAACCAATATAGAAGCATCAAGAGGAAGTGGTGATGCTATGGGCCAATAGGCCTTCTGCAGTTACTTCCATTCTTATGTTTTTATATCCATTGGTTCATGTTCTGTCTTGTGTAAATGTCAATCACCTCACCCAAAACTTTTGTACCATATCACCTCACCCAAACTCATATATTTCAAACTCGTATATTCAAAACACAATAGAAATTTTGAATAACTTGTATTTATTTTACACACCTCAAAGCGAAAAATCAGCCAATCACGAACAGACTGAGATTTTTTCGTCAATAGATGAATAAATTACGTTAGAAACACACACACACACACACACACACACACACACACACACACACACACATACAACTTGAGTATTCCATCCCCCGGGTGAATACATTCCTTCATGAGCCAATTTGAATACTCATCTTCAGCCATGAATAAATTACCTTACAGCCCAACTTTTGTATTCAATCATCAGACGAGCATTTTCTTGTCTTTTTAATTCGTCAGTCGAACTTCTGCAATGTGTAATTTCGCTGAACGAAACGAATTGTTCCAGTCCTCAACAAAAAGAAGGAATGAACTCTAACAGCCCCCATTCAAAGCCGAAGAAGTTGCTGACCTAGAGAGCCTGCAAAGACCCTTCACCTCTAGAATCCATTCTATAAGTCCACAAACAGAAGGAACAAATTATTTGTTCCACTGAAAGATATGCAAGATGTTCAACAATAATTGGCATATTGTTCTACTTTGTATAGCACTTTGACGTATATTGCACTACCAGTTATACAACGTTTAATTGTATGCTTATGGGGTGCCTTCTCGCCATGCCCTGTGGCTGGGGGTATTGGTACCCTGAAGCTACATAAAAACCCTATACCCTCCCGAAGTGGCCAGGGGAGTTAGGGGACAACAATCACGCAATTACAGAATTAAAGTAAATCCAGAAATAAAAAAAAATGGTGTCTAAAACAAAAAAAATATAAATAATCAAAACAAAAAAAATATAAATAATCAAAACACAAAACAAAAAAACTAAATAAGCAACAAAAACACAACATCCAGCTCCCAGAAATAAAAAATCCATTCACTCGAGACAAAACAAAAAAAAATCCCGACATAGTGCTAATGAAATATTCAAATTGCTTTTTCTCATTGATGAGAGTCTTCAGGGCCAGAGTCGAAGGACCGGCTCCGAGTAGAATTTTATCCATTTTTTTTTTTAGCGTAGAAATCCAATTGAAATCTCGTAAGACAAATGAATATTCATCTTGATCTGTGGTTCCTTCACGCTTGTAGTGTGAAGAGGGGAGGGAGGGAGGGGGGAAGGATGATAAGGAGAGAGAGAGAGAGAGAGAGAGAGAGAGAGAGAGAGACAGAGGTGGAAGTAAGGTAGAAGGAGGAAAATGAGGGAACGGTAAGATGGGAAGAATAAGAAAACAGTGGGAAGAAATCATCATAGTAAGAAGTGTAGAGGGACGAGAAGGAAGAGAGAGAGAGAGAGAGAGAGAGAGAGAGAGAGAGAGAGAGAGAGAGAGAGAGAGAGAGAGACGTGATGAAAGGGAGGTAGAGAAAATTAAAACTAAAGCACGTTAATTAGGACAAGGATAAAGGGGAAGGCAACAGCGGGCTGAGTGTCACACACACACACACACACACACACACACACACACACACACACACACACACACACACACACACACACACACACGCACACACACACACACACACACACACACACACACACACGCACACACACACACACACACACATTTATTTATTAGTAGAACAAGTAAATATATTTTGCAGAACATGTTAATGAAGAGGCTATAACTTGTATATTTTACACTGCATAACACAGACATGTATAACTTTGAGTACACAACATCAACTTAAGTGAACCCCCGTAATAACATTAATACAGTATGCTTATAGCCGGGAACTAAATAAATCAAGATCTGCAGAACACCGAATACTTATTATCTATGTGTAAAACGAACCAATCGTATTGGCGTATGTCTTTCCATTGGAGACTTTCAGCGCCGTGGAGAGGGGGTGACCTGCTGCCTGGGTAACAGCTTCTCCCCCAAATCAACCTACCCTGGCTTTGCGCCCTGGTGAGGCCACTCCAGACCGACAACCAAGGGTAACTCCATAGTCTCCTGAGACTGATGGATGCCTACTACTATGTGTAAAAGTAAGGCAAATGCATAACATATTTGTCGTGGAGACTCGGGGCATTTAGAGTAGCATATTATGCCTAAACCCGTAACATTTAATAATGCCCCTGTCCAAGCGACCCGAAAGACATAATGTAAATTTATAATGAATTAGTACGTAAATTACCCAGTACATGAAGTATATACATTAAGGGCAAAATTAACATTACTCCTACAAGTCCGAGTAGGTAGCTGCGGACAGCGGAAGACTTAGGGGCCGGAGCTGCACCTCACACGATAGGCATAAGACTGTTGCTTAGTTTAGCTGACTGCACCCAGGAAGGAGAGGAGGGCGGGTTTGACTTGCGAAGCGGTGCGTGGCGGGAGCAGGAGAGAGCACATGACCAATTGATTGATGATTGATGAAGATTAAGCCACCCAAAAGGTGGCACGGGCATGAATAGCCCGTAAGTGGTGGCCCTTTGGAGACATTACCAGTATCAAGAGCTGATACTGGAGATCTGTGGAGGTGCAACTGCACCCTGCGTGACGAGAGATGTCTCCCGTGAGCGCATGACCTCTCCTCCCCCCCTTTATATAGGCCCCCATTGCGCTGCTCGCACAACGCCTGCGGATCGCGCTGTGCAAATGTCTTTCTTCCCCCATCAGAAAATCCTCCGCTTTCCTGCGTAATGCAGTAGTCATTTACTGATCAGGGGGAAAAAAGACACCAACAGCATGGGGACCTATTTATTTGTTAGTAGAACAAGTAAATATTTTTTGCAGAACATGTTAATGAACGGTTATAACTTGTATATTTTACACTGCATAACATAGACAGGTGACAAAGATTAAGCAAGAAAGGGAAGAATGGGCGGACTGTATTTTTTTTGGACTGTCGGAAAGCCTTTGACACCGTACCGCATAAAAGGCTAATGCATAAGCTGGAGAAACAGGCAGGAGTAACTGGTAGGGCGCGCCAGTGGATAAGGGAGTACCTAAGCAATAGGAAGCAGAGAGTTACAGTGAGGGGTGAGACCTCAGAATGGCGGGAAGTCACCAGTGGAGTCCCACAGGGCTCTGTACTCGGACCTATCCTCTTTCTGATATACGTAAATGATCTCCCAGAGGGTATAGACTCATTCCTCTCAATGTTTGCTGACGACGTCAAAATTGTGATGCGGATTAAGATAGATGAGGACATTTTGAGGCTCCAAGAAGACCTGGACAAGCTGCAGGAATGGTCTGACAAATGGTTGTTAGAGTTTAACCCAAGCAAATGTAATGTAATGAAGAAAGGTGTAGGGAGCAGGATAGGGAGCTGGAGGCCAGATACAAGGTATCATTTGGGAGATGAAATTCTTCAAGAGTCAGTGAGCGAGAGAAAGACTTGGGGGTTGATATCACGCCAGACCTGTTCCCTGAAGCTCATATCAAGTGGTTAATATCAGCGGCAAATGCCTGGTTGGCTAACATAAGAACGGCCTTCAGAAACTTGTGTAAGGAATCATTCAGAACTTTGTATACCACGTATGTCAGACCAATCCTGGAGTATGCAGCTCCAGTGTGGCGTCCATATATAGTCAAGCATAAGACCGAACTGGAAAAGGTTCAAAGGTTTGCCACCAGACTAGTAACCAAACTGAGGGATATGAGCTACGAGGAGAGACTACGGGAATTAAACCTCCCGTCACTGGGAGATAGAAGAGTTACGGGGGGGGGACATGATCACCACATATAAGATTTTCAGAGGAACTGATAGGGTAGATAAAGACAGACTATTTACCACAAGGGGCACACGCACTAGGGGACACAGATGGAAATTGAGTGTCCAAATGATCCATAAAGACATTAGAAAGAATTGTTTCAGTATCAGAGTAGTAGACAAATTGAATGCATTACGCAGTGTTGTGGTGGAGGCTGACTCCATACACAATTTCAAATGTAGATATGATAGAGCCCAGTAGGCTGAGAAACCTGTATACCTGTTTATTGACAGTTGAGAGGCGGGACCAAAGAGCCAGAGCTCAAACCCCTCAAGCACAACTAGGTAACTAAGTATAACTAGGTAAGTACAAGAGTACACCCACAAGAGTACACCTACAAGAGTACACCCACAAGAGTACACCTACAAGAGTACAGCAACAAGAGTACACCAAAAAGAGTACACCCACAAGAGTACACCCACAAGAGTATACCCACAAGAGTACACCAACAAGTGTACACCCACAAGAGTACACCAACAAGTGTACACCCACAAGAGTACACCCAAAAGAGTATACACAAAAGAGCACACCCGCAAGCGTACACCCACAAGAGTACACCCACGAGAGTACACCCAAAAGAGTACACCCAAAAGAGTACACCCACAAGAGTACACGCACAAGAGTACACCCACAAGAGTATACACAAAAGAGTACACCCGCAATCGTACATCAACAAGAGTACACCCACGAGAGTACACCCACGAGAGTACACCCACAAGAGTATACACAAAAGAGTACACCCGCAAGCGTACATCAACAAGGGTACACCCACGAGAGTTCATCCTAAAAACTAAGAAATTCAAGAAAAAATTATTAAGATAATTATAAGCAAAAATCTTTTTGCAATGCTATGACTGACTGCATATGAATGTTGCAAGCATAATAACATGCTGATGAAAGTATATATTAACACCCTTATGTACGAATACTAACATGCTGATGAAAGTATATATTACCATATTGATAAAAGCATACTAGCATGCAGATATAAGCATACTAACATGCTGAAGAAAGAATATATTAACACCCTTATGTAAGCATACAAACATGTTGATGAAAGTATATTAACATACAGATCTACCCGAAACGCTATGTGTGTTTGTGGCACAGCAAGCATGTAAAAATACAAATATTATATAACCTCACAAACCTATTGTTCCTTCTTCTTAATAAATAAATACAAATAAACATTCTGATGTAAGCATACTAACATTGATATGTTTGTTGCAAAGACAATTGTATTTATTGATTCTGATACGTATGCATCAGCTCTGTGCTGCCACCAGCGACACAGCAGTACTCTGTGCTGCCACCAGCGACACAGCAGTGCTCTGTGCTGCCACCAGCGACACAGCAGTGCTCTATGCTGCCACCAGCGACACAGCAGTGCTCTATGCTGCCACCAGCGACACAGCAGTGCTCTATGCTGCCACCAGCGACACAGCAGTGCTCTATGCTGCCACCAGCGACACAGCAGTGCTCTATGCTGCCACCAGCGACACAGCAGTGCTCTATGCTTCCACCAGCGACACAGCAGTGCTCTGTGCTGCCACCAGCGACACAGCAGTGCTCTATGCTGCCACCAGCGACACAGCAGTGCTCTGTGCTTCCACCAGCGACACAGCAGTGCTTTGTGCTGCCACCAGCGACACAGCAGTGCTCTGTGCTGCCACCAGCGACACAGCAGTGCTCTATGCTGCCACCAGCGACACAGCAGTGCTCTGTGCTGCCACCACCGACACAACAGTGCTCTATGCTGCCACCACCGACACAGCAGTGCTCTATGCTGCCACCACCGACACAGCAGTGCTCTATGCTGCCACCAGCGACACAGCAGTGCTCTGTGCTGCCACCACCGACACAGCAGTGCTCTGTGCTGCCACCACCGACACAACAGTGCTCTATGCTGCCACCAGCGACACAGCAGAGCTCTGTGCTTCCACCAGCGACACAGCAGTGCTCTATGCTTCCACCAGCGACACAGCAGAGCTCTATGCTGCCACCAGCGACACAGCAGTGCTCTGTGCTGCCACCACCGACACAACAGTGCTCTATGCTGCCACCACCGACACAGCAGAGCTCTGTGCTGCCACCACCGACACAGCAGCGCTCTGTGCTGCTGTGTCGCTGGTGTTACCATACCAGCACCAGTAAAACGAAACCTTTTCAAAACACATGATAAGTAGCAGCGAGAGAGAGAGAGAGAGAGAGAAAGAGAGAGAGAGAGAGAGAGAGAGAGAGAGAGAGAGAGAGAGAGAGAGAGAGAGAGAGAGAGAGAGAGAGAGAGAAAGAGAGAGAGAGAGAGAGAGAGAGAGAGAGAGAGAGAGAGAGAGAGAGAGAGAGAGAGTAAGAATGAGAGAGGAGAGGAAGCATTAGTGGTAGAATGGTCTTCAATAACAAGAGAAGCTGCAAGACGGGCCTGCAGCCGCCCGTCGGCCATCACTGTAAGGGACAGCAATAAAGGAGAATTATAGGCGAAAGTTGGAGAGGAGAGATGCAGGGGAGAGTGGTAATGGGAGGAGGAGGCTCGGTCATACTGGCTCAAGGGGAAAAAAGAGGCACGGAAGCGTTATATGCCTTGATGGTGGTAGGTGGGAGACTTCTGTGTCCTCACACACACACTCACACACACACACACACACACACACACACACACACACACACACACACACACACACACACACACACACACACACACACACACACACGCACACGCACGCGCATATACACACACACACACACACACACACACACACACACACACACACACACACACACACACACACACACACACACACACACAGAATACACTTTTGAAGAACACTTTTGAATGAGGGTTTTGATATTTATACATATGTGATATTAATATTGTTTTGTCAGTAGTTTCAAAGCGTTATATGACAAAGAGTGCTGGGAAGACGGAACACCACGAGCGTAGCTCTCATCCTGTAACTACACTTAGGTAATTACTTAGGTAATTACACACACACACACACACAGCATACAGAAAGAGACTGAGTAAGAGAAGGAAAGACCTGAGGGCAGGAACAGTGGAGATGTCAAACAGTGGGATAAAGGCCGATCAGAGAAGAGAAGCGAAGAAAAATATGAAGGGAGAGAGAGAGAGAGAGAGAGAGAGAGAGAGAGAGAGAGAGAGAGAGAGAGAGAGAGAGAGAGAGAGAGAGAGAGAGATAGAAAGGAAGAAAGAATTTAACCTAGGAACAACAGGCAAGGGGAGTGAGAAACATTAGGGCAAAGGAATGCATAATCCCCCACTTAACACAGCCAGTCAAACTACTCAACCTTTGTTCAGGAAGGAAATGGGGAGAGAGTCAGACAGGGGGCATGGAAGTGTTTTCCAATTGCACGAGGGCAGGGAGAGGAGAGGAGAGATGTTGGGTGAGAGAGAAGAAGTGCTGGAGGAGAGGAGAAAAGAGGCTGACGAGAGAAATGGCTCAGAAATGGTAAAAGGGGACTTTTTCGTTTTGTATTGGGCTTAATTAGGCTTGGTATACTGTTCCGGCGAGTATATTTTAGACTTGAACATATTCCAGAACTACAACACTTCTGTGTACTCCAAATAAATGTTCTGTACCTCTCAGTATATAAATATTTGGTTGAATATAAAATTAAACTAATAGAGAGAATATGTTGCATAAATACCATACGAAACTTTCCCCATAATAACTTCGTTATATGCAAGTTCTAAATTCAAAAATAACATAAAAATATTTGTACTTTATATATATATATATATATATATATATATATATATATATATATATATATATATATATATATATGTATATATATATATATATATATGTACGGGTAAATTCATTTTATAGAAAAACTAAATTTCAATATCATTCTCCACTAGAAAGAACTCAAACAGTCTAGGGCCCAGTAACCCAGGTTTCATTACTCATTCGTAAAGAAACCACGAATAATGTAATAGGAACAAAAAAATAATGTAATAGGAACAATAGTCTTGCATTAACGGTATACAGTACAAGACACAACACCGGTACTGGTCCCTACAGGATAAGCGCTCTGGTATACAACACTTTATTTTGATTCAAGAGCTCGTCCCAAACGCACAACTCTCCTTCGGATTGGTGACAATTTGCCTCCGCTGACTGTGGAGCGTCTCGTATAACGGTGGTCACGGTGGTCAGTGATCGACGATTTCGACTCATAAATGACATTAGGAATCCTGTAAATCACCCAAGATTGCCCAGTCTCGTTACAGATGTCCGTGAACAGTTTAGGTAGCTAATCGTATTCATAATGATCTCCGCAATATTTTCGTTTTGCTCATTGTTCAGCAGAGATCTTATAGCCCGGCGCGCAGTTTCCATGTGGCTGGTCAGGTTATTCATGAAGATAGTTCTCGCTGCCACATATCGATTAAAAAAATTACACAGTCTGTGTCCTCTTAAAGACTGTGTCGTACAGGAACTGACAATGGTCATATAGGAACTGACGACTGTTGACTCTCTTAACAGGCTAAGTGTTTACTTATCCCATTTCCCATAGTAAGCCTTACCCAATAGTTTCCCTTGAATACGACCCGCCAATCGTTTAACAACCAGGTACATAATCTCTGCTGGGTGAACAGAGGCTAACAGTAAAGTATTGGCGCCAAGTCAATCCTTCCCGGCCAGGATACGAATCTGTGCCAAATCGCTCGCGAGGCGTGGGTCGAGTGTATTCCCACTGCGCTACCGGGGAACTCATTCTTTCAAAACCTTCCAAAGAATGCCAGAATCCCTTTTCATGGACCTCCGAACGGTCTTGAGGCCTTCTCAACGCTGCAGAATTTTGTCTATGCCTTTTGCTCCCGATTTGGATGCTAAATATATGTAAGAAAATAGTCTTCGTGAGATCTTCGCCCTACGAAGAGTATGGACTAATTCAGCCCTCGTAAATCCCAAGAGCTCTTTCTTTCTTTGGTTAAGGAAGAAAGGAGGACTTCAATATTCTTTTCTAATGAGTCACTAGGTGAGTAGATGTATTTTGTATTAGAATCCGTAATACTATAATTCCCATCGTGTATGAGTATCTGTATTTCTCATCGTATTTGATTATCTGTATTTCTCATAATGACGTGGAATATACCAGGTTACATTTAATATTGAGAGATGCATGACTTGTCCTGCTATATGTTGACCACATGTCCAATAAAATGGCATTTTCATTTTTATGGGTAAATTAATGTACACAAATAATAGAACTTACGTACTCGTTTACATGCGCATAACTCATAAAGTGGGTATTTACTCACTGACCTATTACTCCTAGACAAAAAAAATTCATTTAGCTAAGATAAATAAATAAATAGTGAGTGATCGTGGAAAGAAGAAAGAAGGGATATGGTTGGAGAGAAAGAAGTTTGAAAGAGAAAAGACAGTAATGATTGAGGGATAGATATTGAACACTTTATAGGAGAGAGAGAGGTGGAGAGAGAGAGAGAGAGAGAGAGAGAGAGAGAGAGAGAGAGAGAGAGAGAGAGAGAGAGAGAGAGAGAGAGAGAGAGAGAGAGAGATAGAGGGAGGGAGGGAGGGAGGGAGGGAACGGGAAGACGCTACAAGGGAGAAGGTAGGAAGAGAGAAGGTACTGTGAGGAAGAAGAGTACGTGTGGAGAGAAAATATATATACAAAGAATGTGAGATAAGAGACTGAAAGAGAATTAGAGAGAAAGAGAGAAAGAGATACAAGCAGTAGTGAGGATAACAAAGACGAACATAGGCAGCAGAGGAAGAACAGAAGCAAAGTTAAGATGAAAAAAAATAGAGGTAATGAACGGGGGATAAAAATAAAGAATATGAGAGAGATAAAAATAAAGAAAGTGAGAGAGATAAAATAAAGAAAGTGAGAGAGAGATAAAAATAAAGAAAGTGAGAGAGATAAAAATAAAGAAAGTGAGAGAGATAAAAATAAAGAAAGTGAGAGACAAAAAAAAGTGAATTATTAAATTAAAGAAATTACTCTTATAAGACACAAGGGAGCAAGAGAAATGCACAAAAAATCATAGAAGTGAAAGGAAAAAGAAAGCAATAAACAAGTGAGTACACACTCACGCTAAAGGAGGGATATAACAAAAGACACGAAGGAGGAGGAGGAGGAGGAAGAAGAAGAAGAAAAACGCTCACCAAAATTATGTAGAGAGGATAAATTATGAAGATGGAAGATAGTGGGAGGGAGGAAGGCCGTGAGGACGCGTGCCTGACGGCTCTGGCGAAGACCTGATGACGATGGAGGTGGGAAGGAGAAGGGAGGGTGATAAAGAGTGATATACGAGAGTAGGGTAAAAGGGGAAGAGACCGCTGGTGAAGGAGAGGTGATGAGAGGCAACTGAGTGATTGGTAAACACGAAAAGTTAAGATGGGAAGAAGGGTGTAGAGAAGATGGAGGAGGGAAGTAAAATGAAAGAAGGGGGTATAAAGGATGATGATGGGGGAGGGGAAGAATGAAGAAGAGAAAGAGGAGGAATTAAGAGGAGAGTCTAGGACAACAGAAGAGGAGGAAAAGTCTGAAGAATGTACTCAAAGGGATGCAAACACATGTAAATGAAGATGGGCAGAAAAGACAGAGAGAAAACAATGTGTCAAATGGAGCAGACAGAAAAATAGACAGACAAACGGGAAGACCAATCACCATAAAATCAAACAGAGAGAGAGAGAGAGAGAGAGAGACAGAGAGAGAGAGACAGAGACAGAGAAGGAGACAGAGAATGAGAGAAAGCAAGAAAGCCAATGAATCAGACATCAAAACCATCCATTCATACTCAAGCTTCATCACATAGTTAATTCTTCAACCCAAATGAACTAAGAAATTAAGAATGAACACTAACATCTAAGATTCCTGCCACCACACAATATTAGAACGAGTCGAACGGTCTACCGAACACCCCCCCCCCCCCACCACACACACACACACACACCTTGAAAGGGACACACATAAAAAAAATAAAAAATAATCACTCGTCAGGGGAAAAAAAGGCAAGTTTGTGTATTTATGTTCAGTAAACCGCGTGACGGTGAAGAGGAGCCGTCCCACACAGAGTCTGGTCCCCCGGAGCGATCCGTTTATCTTTTGTTTGTTCTTATTTGCCTTGACATCAAGGTTAACCAGGGGTAAACGCGCCCCGGCCATTATCTCTCTCGTGTTTTAGACGTTAATGCAAAGTTTTTTTTGTAAACATTTGTCTAAGGCTGAGGGAGTGTTAATTCATAATATGGTGGTGTAGATGAAAGGAGAGTTTATGTCTCTGATAGAGGTTAAATGGCGTCCTTGGCTGCAGCTGCTGCTACGGACAGGAGCTCTTGTACCATTGCCAAGGACGTCGTCCCTGCCACTGCCAAGGACGTCGTCCCTGCCACAGCCAAGGACGTCGCCCCTGCCACTGCCAAAGACGTCGTCCCTGCCACAGCCAAGGACGTCGCCCCTGCCACAGTCAAGGACGTCGCCACTGCCACTGCCAAGGACGTCGTCCCTGCCACTGCCAAGGACGTCGCCCCTGTCACAGCCAAGGACGTCGCCACTGCCAAGGACGTCGTCCCTGCCACAGCCAAGGACGTCGTCACTGCCAGGGACGTCGCCCCTGTCACTGCCAGGGACGTCGCCCCTGTCACTGCCAAGGACGTCGCCCCTGCCACAGCCAAGGACGTCGTCACTGCCAGGGACGTCGCCCCTGTCACTGCCAAGGACGTCGCCCCTGCCACAGCCAAGGACGTCGTCACTGCCAAGGACGTCGCCCCTGCCACTGCCAAGGACGGTTCTTCTCGACGCCCTACTGTCCTTAAAATGTTTGCCCACCGTGTGCATCAATGAATTCTAGATGAGCATTGAACCCTCCATCCTCTATCTACTCCCAGGAACAACGACACCCGTCTGTACGCCACACAGAGGCCACATGAGGGACTTTCCATGAACCAAGAAACTTTCCATGAACCATTAATCATAATGTAATGCAATGGATTAATTTATGATTCGTATTTGAATATGAGTGGGTTCGGGTTTCTTTGTTTTGAAGCTGCTCCCTGCTACTGATTAGTTTGTTAGTCGTTATAGCCCTCCATCCCCCCCTCTCAGACCACCAAAAAATTATGTATCCTGTTCACCCCAAAGCACGCTGTGAGGGACGTCTTATGGTTCACAGTAATTTATGTCTTCGGGGCCTCTCGATGGGGCCGCAATAGCCTGTCCTCACAGAAAACGGAGGCGCCTCTAGGGTTAGGGAGAACTACTGAATTTGTTCTACGCCGTTATTTTTTGTCGCAGCTGGATGCTTTGGATTTTGTGTCACAGTAGGATTACTTTAAATTATTAATGCAATCATTGGCCGAAATATCTGTTTGTGTATTTACTAAACGTATTGATACCTATAGGATCGAGCTTCAACTGTTGGACCTCGCCTTACCTGTTGTCGGTCAAGAAATTAAATGAATTCAGACTTTCATGTATTGTATCACCTTTTAAATTGTACATGAGGCTTGATTTCTATCTTCTTCCTTGTCTAATTTATTCCATGTATGTGCATTTCTGGACTATTTGACCTCGGCAACTTGTACCTGCATAATCGAACCCACAGTTTGTTATTTAATGTAATAATTCCCGACTTTTATGCCTCTATTCCTTTTTTGAAACTATCAATTTGGGTGTCCACTCACCTAGCTGGAGTCACTTAGACGTGTTTCCAGACTTAACATTTGTAGTGAGCCCGTCCCCCATCACCGTATGTTGGGTGTGTGTGTGTGTGTGTGTTTACTATTTGTGTCTGCAGAATCGAGCTATTAGCTCTTGGACTCCCGCCTTTCTAACCAATCTAATTTTCTTCTACTGTATCTTCTATATATATTTTTCTCTATAACACTTGAGCACACACACACACACACACACACACTCACACACACACACACACACACACACACACACACACACACACACACACACACACACACACACACACACACACACTCACACTCACACACACATCCCCAGGAGGCAGCCCGTAGCAGCTGGTTATTTACCAGGAACCTATTTACTGCTAGGTGAACAGGGAAATCTGGGTGAAATAAATTGTGCATATTTTTTTCCACTCCGCCAGAAATCGAACCCAGGCCATTAGGACTACGACCCCCAAGTGCAGTCCACTCAGCCGCGAGGCCCCCGTTTGTGTCTATTCATCTAGTTTTATTCACCTTGTTGTGCTTATGGGGGTTGAGCTCTGCTCCTTCAGCCCGCCTCTCAACTGTCAATCAATCATTTCTTTCACACACACATATACACCCCCAGGAAACAGCCCGTAACAACTGTCTAACTCCAAGGTACCTATTTACTGCTAGGTAACAGGGATATCAGGGTGAAAGAAACTCTGCCTATTTGTTTTCTGCCATCCCCGGGGATTGAACCTGAACCCTAGTATTACGAGTCCCAAGCGCTGTCCACTCAGCCACAGGAGCCCAATATGTGTGTGTGTGAGAAAGTGTGTGTACTCACCTAATTGTGCATGCGGGGGTTGAGCTCTGGCTCTTTGGTCCCGCCTCTCAACCGACAATCAACAGGTATACAGGTTCCTGAGCCTATTGGGCTCTATCATATCTACACTTGAAACTGTGTATGGAGTCAGCCTCCACCACATTGCTTCCTAATGCATTCCATTTGTCAACCACTCTCACACTAAAAAAGTACATTCTAATATCTCTGTGGCTCATTTGGGCACTCAGTTTCCACCTGTGTCCCCTAGTGCGTGTGCCACTTGTATTAAAAAGTCTGTCTTTATCTACCCTATCGATTCCCCTGAGAATCTTGAATGTGGTGATCATGTCCCCCCTAACTCTTCTTTCTTCCTGCGAAGTGAGGTTTAATTCCCGTAGTCTCCTCTCGTAGCTCATATCTCTCAGCTCGGGTACTAGTCTGGTGGCAAACCTTTGAACCTTTTACAGTTTAGTGTGTGTGTGTGTGTGTGTGTGTGTGTGTGTGTGTGTGTGTGTGTGTGTGTGAGAGGTCAGACATATTCTTCCAAATGCAGGCAATGAGTCACAATAACGTGGCTGAAGATGTGATGACCAAACACACATCAGAAGACGAAGAAACGACGAAATTTCGGTCCGTCATGTACCAGTACCAAGTGGCCTGTGAGTGGACACACACACCACTCAAGTGTGGTTTAGTTATCATATCCTTCCTGTTGAGCTTCAACCTCTTTCCTTATCTTTCAGTCGTCATGGATCGCCACATTAATCTTACCGTATTTGATCTTGAAATTACGGATTGAGTTAGTGGAAAACATCCCCCCTTATCTCAATTCGTTTAATTTTTGGTCGCTACTCTTACACTGGAGAAATGTATCATAAACACTTTTTTTTCAGTTTTCTCCACTTTATCGATCCCTCTAAGAATCTGTTATGTCGTAATCATATCTTCTTTTTCCCTTTCTCGTTATTCAGCTTAGAGAAGTCAAGTTATTTAAGCCCTTTCATGTAGGTGAATCCTCTTAGTTCAAGGAACGCACTGGAGCAACATATTGTATTTGGTTCTACCTGAAGTGTTGGGTGTCTTCTACCTGCACCAGGAGTACTAATTGTCCTAAGACTACACCTGGAGTGCTGGGTACCCTCAAGGTATACCTGGAGTGCTGGGTGTCCTAAGACTACACCTGGAGTGCTGGGTACCCTCAAGGTATACCTGGAGTGCTGGGTGTCCTAAGACTACACCTGGAGTGCTGGGTACCCTCAAGGTATACCTGGAGTGCTGGGTGTCCTAAGACTACACCTGGAGTGCTGGGTACCCTCAAGGTATACCTGGAGTGCTGGGTGTCCTAAGACTACACCTGGAGTGCTGGGTACCTTCAAGGTATACCTGGAGTGCTGGGTGTCCTAAGACTACACGTGGAGTGCTGGGTATCCTCAAGGTATACCTGGAGTGCTGGGTGTCCTAAGACTACACGTGGAGTGCTGGGTATCCTCAAACTACACCTGGAGTGCTGGGTATCCTCAAGCTACACCTGGAGTGCTGGGTGTCCTCAGGCTACACCTGGAGTGCTGGGTGTCCTCAGGCTACACCTGGAGTTCTGGGAGTCATCTACCTACACCTGAAGTGCTGGGAATCCAGCTAAGGCTACACCTGGAGTGCTGGGAGTCCAGCTAAGGCTACACCTGGAGTGCTGGGTGTCCTCAGGCTACACCTGGAGTGCTGGGTGTCCTCAGGCTACACCTGGAGTGCTGGGAGTCATCTACCTACACCTGAAGTGCTGGGAGTCCAGCTAAGGCTACACCTGGAGTGCTGGGAGTCCAGCTAAGGCTACACCTGGAGTGCTGGGAGTCCAGCTAAGGCTACACCTGGAGTGCTGGGAGTCCAGCTAAGGCTACACCTGGAGTGCTGGGAGTCCAGCTAAGGCTACACCTGGAGTGCTGGGAGTCCAGCTAAGGCTACACCTGGAGTGTGGGAGTCCAGCTAAGGCTACACCTGGAGTGCTGGGAGTCCAGCTAAGGCTACACCTGGAGTGCTGGGAGTCCTCTGCCTCCACCACCATACCCACCTCCACATTCCGCCAGTGTGTCCCCTTGGGCTCGTCTCATACTCTCGCCCGACACATTTACTCAAAACTTTCCCTCCTTTCACTCAGGTCTCCACGACTAACTTCAGCCTTCCTCTCCTGGGACCTGCGGGAGTGCCCACGGATACCGCTCCTATATACTCATTTAGACTTATATATAAGTATATATATATATATATATATATATATATATATATATATATATATATATATATATATATATATATATATATATGTGTGTGTGTGTGTGTGTGTGTGTGTGTGTGTACTCACATAGTTGTGCTTGCGGGGGTTGAGCTCTGGCTCTTTGGTCCCGCCTCTCAACCTTCAATCAACAGGTGTACAGATTCCTGAGCCAATTGGGCTCTATCATATCTACACTTGAAACTGTGTATGAAGTCAGCCTCCACCACATCACTTCCTAATGCATTCCATTTGTCAACCACTCCGACGCTAA
>NC_091179.1:12923640-12936140 GCF_040958095.1 Procambarus clarkii
AGCGTGGTTTATATTGGTTTAATATACAAGCCTTGGGTTTAGTATTTGCAGCTAATGGGTTTATTTTTTTTTACGTGTGAGGGGTTCAATATTCATGCTGTGGGCTAGGATATATATATATATATATATATATATATATATATATATATATATATATATATATATATATATATATATATATATATATATATATATAGGATATAGAATATATAATATTCAGCACTAGGGGCCAGGGGAGGCGGGGACCAGCACTAGGGGGGGGGTGAGGCACAAGCGAGAACCAGAGTCCAGAGCGGACCGTTTAATACAAGTTATGGCGGTGTAATTATACAGCATAGACTGTAAGTATTTTCTGTATAGCATAGTCTGTGGTGAGGGTGGGCGGGTGGGGAGGGTGAGGGTGGAGAGAGAGAGAGAGAGAGAGGGAGAGAGAGAGAGAGAGAGAGAGAGAGAGAGAGAGAGAGAGAGAGAGAGAGAGAGAGAGAGAGAGAGAGAGAGAGAGAGAGAGAGAGAGAGAGAGAGAGTTATTATTACATTATTTCCTCACATGTTTTCATAATAAATAAAAAGAAAGTACCACTTGAGTTATGTGGAAACAATTATATGTTATGTTATCTCTTGTTGTAGGGGCAGCTCGCGCACGATACTCACTCGGTATATCAGATGCACAGATGTCAACACACTCAGAAATGCCACACACACACTCACACAACCACACACAACACAGACAAACGGAAGGACTGATCCAACAAATGGCTATCAGAGTTCAACTCAAGCAAGTGTAAAGTTATAAAGATAGGTGTAGGGAGCAGGAGGGCGGAAACAAGATAACATTTCGGAGATGAAAGCCTTCTAACATCAGAGAGAAAGACCTGGATGTTGATCACACGCCGGACCTGTTCCCTGAAGCCCACATCAAAACGATATCATCAGCGGCATATGCCAACATAAAAACTTTCTAAGAAATTTGTGTAAGTAATCATTTAGAACGTTGTATAATATATACCAAATACTGAAGTATGCTGCTCCAAGGTGGAGTCCCTATTTAGTCGAACACAAGACAAAGTTGGAGAAGGTTCAAACGTATGCCACCAGACTAGTACCAGAGCTAACGAGTATGAACTATGAGGAAAGACTCAGGGGAGTAAACCTCATGTTGCTGGAAGACAATAGAGTTAGGATTGACATGATCACTACATACAAGATTTCTCAGGGGGAATTGATGGGGGTATATAAAGACCCCATATAATGTATATAAATAAAATATTAAGCATAGAAACAACGCATACTTGCACAAGGGGACACAGGTGGAAACTAAGTACCCAAATGAGGCACAGTGACATTAGAAAGAACTTTTTCAGTGTGAGGGTAGTTAACAAATTGAATGGACTAGTAAGTGATGTAGTGGAGGCTGACTCCATACACAGTTTCAAATGTAGATAAGATAGAGCCCAACAAGCTCAGGAATCTGTTCACCGGTTGATTGACAGTTGAGAGGCGGGACCAAAGAGCCAGAGCTGAACCCCTGCAAACACAACTAGGTGAGCACACACACACACACACACTAGCTAAACACAGATGCCGAAAAAATATAAGAAAATTCACTTTCGCAAACAGAGTGGTAGACGATTGGAACAAGTTAGGTGAGAAGGTGGTGGAGGCCAAGACCGTCAGTACAAAGCGTTATATGACAAAGAGTGCTGGGAAGACGGGACACCACGAGCGTAGCTCTCATCCTGTAACTACACTTAGGTAACTACACTTAGGTAATTACACACAGAGTAGTGAGATGCAAGCTTCACTATTTTTCATTCTAATGGTGTATGATTGGTCACGGGCTGACCCATTAACCTCCCTGATGAGGGCTTGACTAATCACCCACGTAACTGGGGGCCGGGCTTGGGGGGTCATCAAGGTTGTAATATAATGGATGATAACTTTGCATATATCTTAAGGTCTTGCGCGTATTTTTCTTCCATGTGCTTATTTAGAAAGCGCGCGCGCACACACACACACACACACACACACACACACACACACACACACACACACACACACACACACACACACACAGTTTCTTCTTTTACCCTGCTGCACCTGTTCACCTAGCAGCAAAAAGGTACATGGGAGTTAGACAGCTGCTACGGGCTGCTTCCTGTGTGTGTGTGTGTGTGTGTGTGTGTGTGTGTGTGTGTGTGTGTGTGTGTGTGTGTGTGTGTGTGTGTGTGTGTGTGTTAGAGGGAAATATATGTAGTAGAAATAATAAAGGAAAACAAGATTGGTTAGAAAGGCGGGGTCCAAGAGCTAACAGCTCGATTCTGCAGACACAGATAGTAAAAATACACAAACAACCTGGTGTGTGTGTTAGTATACTCACCTTAGTATACTCACCTTAGTATACTCACACCTTATGGTGGTCAGGTTCCCTCATCATACAGGGGGAGGGAGATTCACTTTAGGGTAGATCACTTTACACCACCAACGTGAGACCAGCCCTAGAATATGCAGCCCCTCTCATGGAGCCCACACCTTAAAACGTACACAATAAACTTGTAAATATACAGAGATTATCAACAACGCTTGTCCCAGAATGACGAGACGAAGGGTACAGAAGGATTGAAAGACCTGATCTCAACGTTGCTAGAAAAAAGTAGGTATAGAAGAGACATGATCGAGACATACAAATACGTATGGTGGATTATGAGGCTGGGGAAAAGAGAAAATATTCAATATGAATTGAACAAGAGAGCACGGGTGGAAGCTTAGGTGGAAGCTTATATATATATATATATATATATATATATATATATATATATATATATATATATATATATATATATATATATATATATATATATGCGAACAAGCCTGAATGGTCCCCAGGACAATATGCAACTGAAATATGCAATATGCAACTCACTTCTGGGGTGTGAGTTTTCAGTTATATATATATATATATATATATATATATATATATATATATATATATATATATATATATATATATATATATATATATATATATATATATATATATATATATTCCCCATTAAAAACTAAATACCATTTAAAAATGAATAAACGGTAAGGGTAAATCGGAGGGCATTTGCGAGATTCGAACGGTGGATCCTAACATCAAACTAGGAAGAGGTCCTGGTGCAAATCGAAAGGGGCTGGGATATCGAACGGGGGGGGGGGTTAGGACGTAGTGTTCCCACCGCTTTCCATAATGTAAACAGTTCATCAGAACACTATATGCAGTTTCAAGCCAAAGTGAGAATCAGTAAGAAGTATATAGTGTAATAAGTCAATCAGGGATATCAGAGTGTGTGTGGGGGATATCAGAGTGTGTCTGGGGGATATCTGAGTGTGTCTGGGGGATATCAGAGTGTGTCTGGGGGATATCTGAGTGTGTCTGGGGGATATCTGAGTGTGTCTGGGGGATATCAGAGTGTGTCTGGGGGATATCTGAGTGTGTCTGGGGGATATCAGAGTGTATCTGGGGGATATCTGAGTGTGTCTGGGGGATATCTGAGTGTGTCTGGGGGATATCAGAGTGTGTCTGGGAGATATCAGAGTGCGCGCGGGGGATATCAGAGTGTGTCTGGGGGATATCTGAGTGTGTCTGGGGAATATCAGAGTGTGTCTGGGGGATATCTGAGTGTGTGAGGAATATCTGAGTGTGTGGGGGATATCTGAGTGTGTCTGGGGGATATCAGAGTGTGTCTGGGAGATATCAGAGTGCGCGCGGGGGATATCAGAGTGTGTCTGGGAGATATCAGAGTGCGCGCGGGGGAGACAGAGTTCAATAATTAACTTGCGGCCAGACGCCAAGAGATTAATTCCCCAGGAAGACTTGCCGGAGGAATCAACATAAAAGCCTCATCCTTCAGAGGCGTCACGTCTGCTGCTGGAGTATTAGCACGGCCCTCGACCCTCATCATTATCCTGGATCATTATCATTATCATCATCATCATGGCTGTGAGCACTCTTATCTGCGGTGGTTCATTATACAACACTGTTATTATGTGCATCGTTAGTGTTGGCTGCCAGCCCTCAGTGTTGGGGGCTCTTAGTGTTGGGGGCTCTCAGTGTTGGGGGCTCTTAGTGTTGGGGGCTCTGAGTGTTGGGGGCTCTGAGTGTTGGGGGCTCTTAGTGATGGGGGCTCTGAGTGTTGGGGGCTCTTAGTGTTGGGGGCTCTCAGTGTTGGGGGCTCTGAGTGTTGGGGGCTCTGAGTGTTGGGGGCTCTGAGTGTTGGGGGCTCTCAGTGTTGGGGGCTCTGAGTGTTGGGGGCTCTGAGTGTTGGGGGCTCTGAGTGTTGGGGGCTCTGAGTGTTGGGGGCTCTGAGTGTTGGGGGCTCTGAGTGTTGGGGGCTCTGAGTGTTGGGGGCTCTGAGTGTTGGGGGCTCTGAGTGTTGGGGGCTCTGAGTGTTGGGGGCTCTGAGTGTTGGGGGCTCTGAGTGTTGGGGGCTCTCAGTGTTGGGGGCTCTCAGTGTTGGGGGGTTCTCAGTGTTGGGGGTCCTCAGTGTTGGGGGTTCTCAGTGTTGGGGGCTCTGAGTGTTGGGGGCTCTGAGTGTTGGGGGATCTCAGTGTTGGGGGCTCTTAGTGTTGGGGGCTCTCAGTGTTGGGGGCTCTCAGTGTTGGGGGGTTCTCAGTGTTGGGGGCTCTCAGTGTTGGGGGCTCTCAGTGTTGGGGGTCCTCAGTGTTGGGGGTTCTCAGTGTTGGGGGCTCTCAGTGTTGGGGGTTCTCAGTGTTGGGGGCTCTCAGTGTTGGGGGCTCTCAGTGTTGGGGGCTCTCAGTGTTGGGGGCTCTCAGTGTTGGGGGCCCTCAGTGTCCAGGACCCTGTTTTTATCACGCCCCCACCTATGCCCCCGTACGCAGACGCACGCAAACGCTATGATGAATCGTCTTGCACTGTGATGTGTGCGTGCGCGCGCGCGTGTGTGTGTGTGTGTGTGTGTGTGTGTGTGTGTGTGTGTGTGTGTGTGTGTGTGTGTGTGTGTGGGTTATCTAAATAAGCCTACGGGTCGAGTTGCAGCTCCTGGGACGCCATCTCCCCTCCCAGACATTTAAGTTGCCGGTCTTCTGAAAAAAATAATTTCGGCACTTTATTGACCGTATACCCTTGCAACTGTATTATCTCGCCTTTACTATGTAGTGAAGACTGTAGTCAAGATGGCTGCTGGTTCTCTAAGATGGCCTTAGAGCTGCTCCCAACCCGACAAACACACACCGAAACTACGACGTTGGTACAACGTTTGAACAAGTTTTAACACCTCCTAACCAGTTATAACAACCAATAAACGAAGTTGTAAAAAGTTCTAATACGTCATAAACACGTTATGTCAAGATGTAACAACTTTATTACAAGTTGTAACAAGTGGAAAATAGAGACAGTTTCGGTTTGTGGTTGCAGGGAAGCCTCTTGCTTCTTCATGCACCTCTCCATTTACTTAACAATCTTCAATTACCGTCTTGAAGAGTTCAGCCAATTTCTGCTCCTTAAGATTAGGATATATTAGGGCTATTTTATTCTGCTTTATTCATGTCACTTTTGTTAGACAAACAAAGACATTGTCTTAAGACAATGACAGCTTGGCCAAGCTTCTGAAGGTTCAGGTGACAACTTCAGTTGGCTAGTTCCCTAAGCCAATCACATGCGAGCAATACCATGACGTGTCATCGTCTACGTTACCAGAGGTACGTTATCTGCGAGTGTAGGAGAGCACTCGCACGAATGTGTTAACGGAGTCAAGTATTGGGAGGGGGGGGGGACAGAAGCACGAGAATGGAAAGTTGGAACAGGGCCAGAACATGAAAGGCGAGCGATAGGGAGACTAAAGAGAAAGCGTAGGGAGAGTAGCAAGTGGAAAAGAGAGAGAGAGAGAGAGAGAGAGAGAGAGAGAGAGAGAGAGAGAGAGAGAGAGAGAGAGAGAGAGAGAGAGAGAGAGAGAGAGAGAGAGAGAGAGGACCAGGGACCTGTGAGTGGATGCAACACAAAGTCTACCTCCAGCCACACAGTTTTAACATCAGTCGCGTACTCTAGCAAAAATCAGAAAATCATTCAGAAACGTAAATAAGGAGCCATTTAAATCACTATACACCACCTACGTCAGACCAGTCTTAAGAGTATGCGGTTCCCCGATCTAAAAATACACATAAGAAACTCGAAAACGTTTAGAAGATTCCTAAGAGGCCCGTCCGAGAATTGGAAAGGATTAGGGGTATGAAGAAAGACTGAAATAACTAGACCTGTCCTCGCTAGAAAAGAGGAGAGGAGAGACATAAAATACTAAAAATTGGACTGACAAGAGTGGATAAAGAGGAAATGTTTACAATGAATACCAATAAAACAAGAAGGCATGGTTGAAAGGTTAAGAGAAACAGATGAGCCATGGAGATGCTACAAGTGAGAAAATGGAATGAATAACAGATCAGGTTCTAGCAACGAACTCCAGTCTTAATTGCCAGAGGGTCAAGAGTTCTTGTATTAAACACCCGGCGACTTGAAAGTCGTGACCCAAAATCTGAAGTTCGATCCCACACACACACACACACACACACACACACACACACACACACACACACACACACACACACACACACTACCACCACGCTGCTCTAAGATCCTTACCGTCCACCTAAAATTGTAACTTTTCCCCCATTGAGCACGAAATTATAAAAGTATTTAGTGCGTTGTAAGTGCTCTTTCTCCCTTGGTTTGCTATCTAGTGCATTTTAAGTGCATGCTCTATGCTCTATTGTATGCTATGTGAGTATAGACTCACAGTATGGGCTGTGAGTACAGCCCATATATATATATATATATATATATATATATATATATATATATATATATATATATATATATATATATATATATGCACAACATTGTCACAACGTAACGAGTGACAATTTATGACAACAAGAATATGCAACAAGAAAAAAACAACAACAAGGCATAACAATAAAACAAACCACAATACACATCACCACAACAAACAAACACAACAAAAGAAGCAACAACTAAACACGGTACAACCGCGTATCAAATCATGACACGCAGAACAAACCTCCGCGATACAACACACACACACACACACACACACACACACACACACACACACACGCACACACACACACACACACACACACACACACACACACACACACACACACACACACACACACACACACACACACACACACACACACACACACACACACACACACGCACACACACACACACACACACACACAGTCCGATACAATTCCCCATCTCTTGCTGATAACTTACGACTCTCAACTTCTTTATCTCTGCCATAAAGGCGAAAGCCCTTGATAATATACACAGCAATAACATCCCCGGGGCCTGTAATCTCGCCCTAATGAAGACAGGCGGCCTTTCTTCGCCCGTTTCCAAACAGCAAAAAATGGAGACTGGTTAGAATTATTGAGAGAGGAGAGCGGTGCTAAGAGACGCGTTAAAAAGGCAAGTCCAGGAGCGGTATACTAGGGAGAAGAGTGTACCGGGTGAAGTATACTAAGGAGAGTATACCGGGTGAAGTATACTGTAGATGAGACACGAGCCAAGTATAAATCTCATAAAACGATATATCATTTATATATTTTTCTGTGAATAACAAAACCAAGTCACAAGTGTGTATATCATTGGGACACACACACACACACACACACACACACGCACACACACACACACACACACACACACACACACACTCAGGAATCTGTACACCAGTTGATTGACAGTTGAGAGGCGGGACCAAAGAGCCAGAGCTCAACCCCCGCAAGCACCAATAGGTGAATAGGTGAGTACACACACACACACTCAACACACACACACACCTGTTTGACAGCACCGGAGATCAGTGGACACCTCATCACTGCCACTCATCAGACTTAAGGACACCAGCCGGACCGGACACCAGCCAGACAGGACACCAGCCACAGGACCCGCCACTCAGGTGCCACTGGCCAGCACCCATCAGGTCGTGGGTACTGACGTTGTCAGGTGGACAGTGTCAGCCGAATGACCACATACCGATGTGGTACGTTTGACGGCCGTCACTTCCCGTCAACTACACATGTATCTACGAATACACATATGCCTATACAAACTCAGGTGTGCCAATTAGCACAGATGTGCCTACAAGAGCCACATGTACAGGCAAAATGAAGAGACGCGCAGTTAGGCACACCTCGGAAGATGAGTTTAAGAGGCACTTAAACACCTGTTTAAGAGGCACTTAAACACCTGTTTAAGAGGCACTTAAACACCTGTTTAAGAGGCACTTAAACACCTGTTTAAGAGGCACTTAAACACCTGTTTAAGAGGCACTTAAACACCTGTTTAAGAGGCACTTAAACACCTGTTTAAGAGGCACTTAAACACCTGTTTAAGAGGCACTTAAACACCTGTTTAAGAGGCACTTAAACACCTGTTTAAGAGGCACTTAAACACCTGCTTAAGAGGCACTTAAACACCTGTTTAAGAGGCACTTAAACACCTGTGTCTTACCTGTATAACTCACAGTACCACGTTCTCTTTACTAGTTTGTGCAGTTATAGTTTAACATAGAGTTTTATTATTATATTTTACGGTGTTTGAAGGTTTTCCTTATGTTTTAACGATTGTAGTTGTGTGAGAGAGAGAGAGAGAGAGAGAGAGAGAGAGAGAGAGAGAGAGAGAGAGAGAGAGAGAGAGAGAGAGAGAGAGAGAGAGAGAGAGAGAGAGAGAGAGAGAGAGCGAGAGAGAGAGAGAGAGAGAGAGAGAGAGAGAGAGAGAGAGAGAGAGAGAGAGAGAGAGAGAGAGAGAGAGAGAGAGAAGGAGAGAGAGAGAGAAGGAGAGAGAGAGAGAGAGAGAGAGAGAGAGAGAGAGAGAGAGAGAGAGAGAGAGAGAGAGAGAGAGAGAGAGAGAGAGAGAGAGAGAGAGAGAGAGAGCGGGTAAATGAGCAATAAAGATCACAAACGACGCTAATAAGCTGACAAGGCCATCAGAGGTCCCACCTGGTTATTACAACCTATGTTCCGTAATTACCCCCCAAGTGTGCACGCGCTCGTGAGTGCGTGCGTGTGAGTGTGTGTGCGTGCGTGCGTCCCCTACGTAGAGTTGACTAGTAGTGTGTAGTTATCGAGGCTGGCGGGATTAAGACGGTCATAACAGCAAGATCACCAGAGATAACCTGATAGCAGCTGTTCCATTACTAGTGATCTATACTATTTGTTAATGCTACTTTCTTACCTTTCCCCACTTGCGCTGGGGAAAAGTAAGATGAAGGGGAGAAGGGAGGAGTAGGAAGGGGAGGAGGAGGTAATTAAAACAGTGACCAGGACACCTGCAGGTAATTATAATATTAGAATTGCCTTGCCACGGAACGTATTGGTCGCTGCCAATGATGTGTAAAGCTTTCCTGTGAGGTGTAGAGCTTGGCTAGGAGGTGAGTGCCGGACCAACCGGGCTGTGGTGGGTATGTGGGCCTGCGGGCCGCTCCAAGCAACAGCCTAGTGGACCAAACCCTCACAAGTCAAGCCTGGCCTCGGGCCGGGCGTGGGGAGTAGAACTCCCAGAACCCCATCAACCAGGTATCAACCAGGTATCAACCAGGAAGATTTAGGTACGAGTCCTGAGCACTGACATGAGAGAGATGAGAGAGAGCCGTAGTCTGGGACCCTAATCTTGCTGACTCTGGGACACTCGGGGGACCTAACCCTGCATCCACACGCCAGCAGATTGACTTGAGACACACTCACTGGACCGAGAGTGCCTTGTTCGTGAGACACACTCACTAGTTCTGTCGACGTACTCACTGTACCTCCTAAAGAAGTTCCCTAAAAAAAGTGACCACAGAGCTGGAGGTCTGATATAGAATTCAACCATAAGTGCCAGAGACGCGAAGCAGTGCCTCTGCCAACCCATATAGACCCTAGAGTACCTCCGTGACGTGTCCTGCTAGTCGAGGCTCGATCCCAGATGGTCTGAGTGGATTGGGGACCTTATATACCTTCATCTCGTCCTCATATTCCAGTTACATGTCTTCATATCCCTTCCACGAGCTGTATAGTCAGCGCATTGTCATCAGTTTCCTTCCTCCGTAAAGCTGTATTTTGAGTAATCTGAAGACCTTATCTACTGGTCGAACACCGCGTGTGACGTAAGCTATAATGAGGCTATACTTATATAGTTATATAGTTATACTTAGGTCATGAGCTACAGGTGTAGCTACAGGTGTAGCACAACTGTGGCTTATAACAAAGGTGTAGAGCATGACTCATCTGGAGCACACGATACAGCTATAAATCATGGCACAGGTGTAGAGCAGGTGTGGAGCAGGTGTAGAACACAATACAACCAACATCTGTGAGATTCACTACCAGGGAGTATAGCGGGATTTGTTTATGTGGCTCTGGTATGATATAGAGATAACACTTCGATAACCCATATTTTCCCGGATGATCCCAGGAACAGATGTACCTATAATAAGCACCTGTCCCACCTGTCCCTTCACCTGTGTAATCTGATATGTCTGCAGCAAGAGCCGCTCAGTACACTTACGGGCTCACCATAGCCCGTGCTACATGGACATTTCGTTCTGAGTAGTTAACAACTCAGCACACAGTAGTTCAGTTGTGCCCTCACACACAGTAGTTCAGCTGTGCCCTCACACACAGTAGTTCACCTGTGCCCTCACACACAGTAGTTCACCTGTGCCCTCACACACAGTAGTTCACCTGTGCCCTCACACACAGTAGTTCACCTGTGCCCTCACACACAGTAGTTCAGCTGTGCCCTCACACACAGTAGTTCACCTGTGCCCTCACACACAGTAGTTCACCTGTGCCCTCACACACAGTAGTTCAGCTGTGCCCTCACACACAGTAGTTCACCTGTGCCCTCACACACAGTAGTTCAGCTGTGCCCTCACACACAGTAGTTCACCTGTGCCCTCACACACAGTAGTTCACCTGTGCCCTCACACACAGTAGTTCACCTGTGCCCTCACACACAGTAGTTCACCTGTGCCCTCACACACAGTAGTTCACCTGTGCCCTCACACACAGTAGTTCACCTGTGCCCTCACACACAGTAGTTCACCTGTGCCCTCACACACAGTAGTTCACCTGTGCCCTCACACACAGTAGTTCACCTGTGCCCTCACACACAGTAGTTCACCTAGCTGTGCCCTCACACACAGTAGTTCAGCTGTGCCCTCACTTCCAATAACCTGGCTGCTTCTGTTAGTTCTATCCCCCCTCCCCCCCCCTGTTTCTAAACAAGGGAATGGGAAGGAAACTATCACGGAAAGCGCTAGGCCATTACGACTATAAAGCACTTGGAAGGGATATATGGGATGGGACGGGGGGAAGGAATGGTGCCCAGGCACTTGTGGACGGTCGGGGATTGAGCGCCGACCTGCATGAAGCGAGACCGTCGCTCTACCGTCCATCCCAAGTGGTTGGGCATCTAAACAAGGGATGGGGGGGGGAGGGAAGGGAACTATCAAGGCTAAGCGCCAAGCCATTACGACTATATAGCACTGGGAAGGGGTCTGGATAAGGATTTGGGATGGGACGGGGGGAGAAAGAATGGTACCCACCTACTTGGATGGTCGGGGATTGAACGTCGACCTGCATGAAGCGAGTTGAATGGGCTTTCCATCTAGTATTAGCGAGACAATCAGTTTAACGGGTTTTAAGAATAGACAGGAGCGGTACATGGGTGGACGGGGAGTGGATGTAAACAGGACCCATGTAGTAGGGGCTAACGACTGCTACTAGGTTAATGACCTGTACCAACACAAACACCTTGACAACACCCACAACATAGAACATAAACTTTTATTATTTTTCCCCGTTAGGTTAGGGTAGGGTGGGATGTGTTAGGTTAGGGTGGGATGTGTTAGGGTGGGTTGGCTTAGGTTAGGGTGGGTTAGGTAAGGTTAGGGTGGTTTGAATTATACAGGCGATGAGTCACAATAACGTGGCTGAAGTATGTTGACCAGACCACACACTAGAAAGTGAAGGGACGACGACGTTTCGGTCCGTCTTGGACCATTCTCAAGTTGATTGGTTTGAGTTATGTTAGGGTGAGTTGGGCTTAGTTAGGGTAAGTTGGGTTGGGTTAAGTTTGTTTCCAGAGTAGCACTGACGTAGAGGTGGGTACATACCTTCTCAACTCTAACACCCTACTTTCAAAGGGCCTGCTGCATATAGTTTCGTAATCCTTATATCCTTAACTTTCCCCTGTTGCTGTTGAAAGGATGATGTTGAACAAATGTAAATGAAAGTAAATCAAATATTAGCAATATATAAACTATAAAAGCAACACTCCAAGAGTCATTTCTCTTATCGCCTGAAAACGGAACGTGACATGTTTGAAACATGTCGTGACATGTTCAAACATGTCGTAACATGTAAAAAACATGTCACGTTCTGAGCCCAAGGTTTGGAAATTAGCACGAAAATTGACGTATGTAGGTTAT
>NC_091179.1:12938640-12953640 GCF_040958095.1 Procambarus clarkii
ATTTAACTACCTTATTAACTATATATAACTGAATTGCATTACTCTATATGAATGAATTACATACTCCTATGAGTGTGTGTGTATTCACCTACTTGCAATCACCTATTTGTATTCACCTATTTGTGCCTGCAGGATCGAGCATTAGTTCTTGGACCCCGCTTTTTCTACCCGTCGGTTGTTGATAGCAATGACTCTTGTCCTGTTTCCTCATCATATCAACTTTTAAAATTATGAATGGCGTTTGCTTCCACAACCTGCTCCTTAAACTCATTCCATTTTCCCTCTGCTCTCACGCTAAGTGAAAACTTTCCAGCATCTGAGTCTCAAGTTTCGACTCATACTCCCCTTGTTCTATTCGCATTCAATGGGAACGTTTCCTCTATTTCCCCTCTGTCAATCCCCTAAGTATTTTATACGTCTGTATCACGTCTTCCTTCTGCCTATTTTTTATAGCATCGCCAAGTTCAGTTCTTGCAGTCGCTCTTCAAATCCCATCCCAAGCAATTCTGGGACGAGCCTCGTCGCATACCTCTGAATCTTTGTAAGTTTCCTTATGTGTTTCTTCAGGTGTGGGCTCCATGATGGGGTTGCATACTCTAAGACTGGTCTCACGTAGGCGGTATATGTGTGTGAACTCACCTAATTGACCTGCGGAGGTTGAGCTTCGGTTCTTTGATCCCGCCTCTCAACTGTCAGTCAAGTTGTGTACAGGTTCCTGAACTTATTATTCTCTATCATATCTAAATTTGAAATTGTACATGGAGTCATCCTCCACCACATCACTTCCTAATGCTCCTAATGCATTCCATTTGTTAACTACTTTGACAGTGAAACTTCTTATTCTGTTCCTGTGGCTCATTTGGGCGCTCAGTTTCCACCTGTATCTCCTTGTGCGACTGCCACCCGTGTTAAATATTGTCTTTATCTACCCAATCAATTCCCCTGAGATTTTTGTATGTGGTAATTATATCTCCCCTAACTCCTCTGTCTTCCAGCGAGTTAAGGTGCAATTCATGCAGAGTTCCTCGTAAATCATACCTCGTAGTTCCCGAACTAGGCTGGTGGTTTACCTTTGAACCTTCTCCAACTTTGTCATATACGTGACAAGGTATGGGCTCCATTCTCGAGCTTCAGAATTGGGTTCTAAATTATTCCTTGCACAAATTTCTAAAGGCAGTTCTGATGTTAACCAGTCAAACATACGCCGCTGATGATATCTTTTTGTTTATGTGGGCTTCAGGAGCCCTGAAACCCACATAAATATATTCGGATTGGTATCAACTCCTAGATCTTTGTCCGTTTCGTGGAGGTACATTTGGTACCTTGTGTCTGGCCTCCTGTTCCCTCCACCTAGCTTCATTACTTTACATTTACTTGAGTTTAACTTTAGTAGCCATTTGTTGGACCATTCCTTCAGTTTGTCAAGGTCATCTTGTAGTCTCTTACTATCTTCTTCAGTCTTAATCCTCCTCATAATTTTTGCATCGTGAGCAAACACTGAGAGGAACGAGTCTATTTCCTCTGAGAGATCGTTTTCGTGCGTTAGAAACAGGATAGGCCCAAGGCCTGAAGTCTGTGAGTGCCAGAGACGTCTCGGCACTCGGAGACCTCACCCCCTCACAGAGACTTGCTGTCTTCTGTTGCTTAGGTACTCCCTTGTCCACTGGGGGGTACCTTCCCTGTAATTCTTGCCTGCTTCTCCATCTTATGCACTAGTCCTCTTATGGGGGTACTGTGTCAAAGGCTTTTTGGCAATCCAAAATAGTCAGTCTGCCCACCCTTCTCATTCTTGCCTAATTGTTGTCACCGGTTACCGAATTCTTTTAATCCTGTGAGGAAAGACTTGCCATCCCAGAACCCATGCTGGTGATATGTTACAAAGCTCTTTCTCTCCAGATGTTCTACTAGTTTTTGTCTCACAATCTTCTCCATCACTTTGCGTGGTATGAAAGTTAGGGGACACTGGCCTGTAGTTTAGTGCCTACTGTCTGTCTCCCTTCTTGAATATCGGGACTATATTAGCCATCTTTCAAATTTCTGGCCATCCTCGTGTTACCAGTGACCTGTTATACACGACTGAGAGTGGTAGGCATGGTGTGCGTGCGTGTGGTGTGCGTGAGTGTGGTGCGTGCGGTGTGCGTGCGTGCGTGTGGGGGTGCTGGAGAAACACATATATACCTTGGTAGTTCCAGCAGGAAAAATCTTTGGAAAATATCCTCAACAACGTTGAAAGATCCATCTACCTGCAGTACAAATTACCCAAGAACAATACGAAATCATTATTGAACGAGGCGCCTGAAAAGAGACAATCAACCATTTTTAATTTCCACCACTCACCATAAAATATTCACCAAACCTGTCCAATAAGAAAAAATACCTCTCCCCCCACCCCACCCCCCCCCCTCCCTCAAAAAAAAAACTCGCTCCCTCTCACAGGGTCCGTTTGAAGCCCAACTCCCAGAGACAATTTTCACAATAAATACCAACCCGAAAAGCTATGAAGAAAATGGACAAACAGAGACAGCCCCGTCATCAATTTCTTTCCCCAATGTGGGTAAAGTCAACACAATTACTTGAGAGAGAGACGGACATCATTCATCACATCCCGGGAGACGCAGGCAACGGTATAGGCTGATTGATCCAGTTAATGTACACACACACACACAAGCAGTGACTTATATATTCCATGACAAAGGCAGCTTAGAACATGACAAAGCACGAGGTAATGCGATAATCATTTACACCGAAGAGTCGATGATCGTGAGAGAGAGAGAGAGAGAGAGAGAGAGAGAGAGAGAGGGGGGGGAGGGATGAGATATTCAGGTCAATTTCACCGGTTTCTGACGGATATTTGGGGGCGGAGTCAGCCCCGCCCACTCCTTCAAATTGACAGTTGTTTCCAAGCTTCATATTTTAAACAATTTATAACCATTTATCTTACATGTAGTATACTCAATTTTGCTTTATTTAAGTTTGAATGATAGTACTTAAGAGATATGAAATGAAATGGTCTATGATAGATAATAGAAGGGCAAATGACATAAATTAATAATATGATGGAATGAATCTGCCAACGGAATGATTTAGTGTGTTGGCAACAGATGGCTCTGGGTGTCAGTCGCTCACGAGGGCTCCCACGTGCAGGACCTCTTGATCCACACACACACACACACACACACACACACACACACACACACACACACACACACACACACACACACACACACACACACACACACACACACACACGCACGCACTTCTCTAGCCCTTGCTAACCGCACACAACAATAACAATATTTCGCAAATCCAAATCCTGTGACCAAGGAGCAATAAATATAAGCGGGCTGAATGGAGGATGAAAGAGAATATATTAAGACGTTGAGCAAGAAGACTTTACGCCTCCGGGTCTGCATGGTCACTTTAGCTGTTATTAAGTGTAATCATGGTGATAACCTCGCCCGTGTTATTCATGAGGATATTTTCTTCACCATCTGTGTAAAGTCTTTAATAATCTCATCCAATTACTGGCCGAGAAGAATTTGCTTAGCAGGGTCGTTGGTGCAATAACTGGCAGGTAATTACCATCGCGTATTAGCAGGGAAGGCACCCTGAGCTTGGTACCTGGGATGTGCTAGGATGCTGGAGTGTGCTAGGATGCTGGGATATGCTAGGATGCTGGAGTGTGCTAGGATGCTGGAGTGTGCTAGGATGCTGAGGTGTGCTAGGATGCTGGAGTGTGCTAGGATGCTGAGTGTGCTAAGATGCTGGAGTGTGCTAGGATGCTGGAGTGTGCTAGGATGCTGGAGTGTGTTAGGATGCTGGAGTGTGTTAGGATGCTGGAGTGTGTTAGGATGCTGGAGTGTGTTAGGATGTTGGAGTGTGCTAGGATGCTGGAGTGTGCTACGATGCTGGAGTGTGTTAGGATGCTGGAGTGTGTTAGGATGCTAGAGTGTGTTAGGATGTTGGAGTGTGTTAGGATGCTGGAGTGTGTTAGGATGCTGGAGTGTGTTAGGATACTGGAGTGTGTTAGGATGCTGGAGTGTATTAGGATGCTGGAGTGTGTTAGGATGCTGAAGTGTGCTAGGATGCTGGAGTGTGCTAGGATGCTGGAGTGTATTAGGATGCTGGAGTGTGTTAGGATGCTGAAGTGTGCTAGGATGCTGGAGTGTGCTAGGAAGCTGGAGTGTGTTAGGATGCTGGAGTGTGTTAGGATGCTAGAGTGTGTTAGGATGCTGGAGTGTGCTAAGATGCTGGAGTGTGTTAGGATGCTGGAGTGTGTTAGGATGCTAGAGTGTGTTAGGATGCTGGAGTGTGTTAGGATGCTGGAGTGTGTTAGGATGCTGGAGTGTGTTAGGATGTTGGAGTGTTAGGATACTGGAGTGTGTTAGGATGCTGGAGTGTATTAGGATGCTGGAGTGTGTTAGGATACTGAAGTGTACTAGGATACTGAAGTGTGCTAGGATACTGAAGCGTGCTAGGATATTGAAGTGTGCTCGGATACTGAAGTGTGCTAGGATACTGAAGCGTGCTAGGATACTGAAGTGTGCTAGGATACTGAAGCGTGCTAGGATACTGAAGTGTACTAGGATACTGAAGTGTACTAGGATACTGAAGTGTGCTAGGATACTGAAGTGTGCTAGGATACTGAAGTGTGCTAGTATACTGAAGTGTGCTAGGATACTGAAGTGTGCAAGGATACTAAAGTGTGCTAGGATACTGAAGTGTGCAAGGATACTAAAGTGTGCTAGGATACTGAAGTGTGCTAGGATACTAAAGTGTGCTAGGATACTGAAGTGTGCTAGGATACTAAAGTGTGCCAGGATACTGGAGTGTGCTAGGATACTGGACACACTAGAGCCACCTGGGAACATATATACACACACTAGAGGCAGCATCAGAGTGCACCACCAGTTGTGAATGAAGGGTATACAATAACGCAGCTTGAGTGCACACACTCAATCTCCATTTCTCTCAAGAGAACGTGAACGCGACAGCTCACAGCCTCTGAGAACGCGTCAGTGTTTAATTCGCAGCAATAAACTCAGAAACGCTCACCACAAGAACGCAAATAACCCGACATAATTTTAGTGAGTTTAACTTGTGACTATATTATCAAGTGCTGCTTACAGTGGTGGAGTAGCAGGTGTGTGTGTTGTTTACAGTGGTGGAGTAGCAGGTGTGTGTGTTGTTTACAGTGGTGGAGTAGCAGGTGTGTGTGTTGTTTACAGTGGTGGAGTAGCAGGTGTGTGTGCTGTTTACAGTGGTGGAGTAGCAGGTGTGTGTGTGTTGTTTACAGTGGTGGAGTAACAGGTGTGTGTTGTTTACAGTGGTGGAGTAGCAGGTATGTGTTGTTTTACAGTGAAGAACGTGTGCTTTATAGAATGGTTGTCTTGAGGTTATCTTGAGATGATTTCGGGGCTTATCGTCCCCGCGACCCGGTCCTCGACCAGGCCTCCTTTTTGTTACACACCCCCAGGAAGAAGCCCGTAGCAGCTGTCTAACTCCCAGGTACCTATTAACTGCTAGGTGAACAGGTACATTAGGGTGAAAGAAACTGCCCATTTGTTTCCGCCTCCACAAGCCAGCCAGGTGAGGACAAGTCCACCAAGCCAGCCAGGTGAGGACACCTCGTGAGTGGAGGAAGATCCGTTTTTTCTCACCTGGACAATAATCAGATCGGAGCCTATCGAGGCGTGGGGCTAAGCCTCTAATTGGTTAGTTCAGGTGTGGCGACCACCAGCCGTAGGTGGTTAGCTGTGATGATGGCCAGCAGGTGTTGCTGGGGGGGGGGGGGGAGGGGGAGAGGGGAAGGGAGAGGAAGAGGGGGGGGGGAAGGGAGGAGTTTAAAGTAGGTGAAGGGCTGAGAACACTAGGCAGATAGGGGAATTGGTCTAGGAAAGATGGGGGTTATGGAGGAGAGGGGGGGGGGGGGAAGGGAAGGGGAATAGAGGATGGGAGTCTCCATCTATTCCCTCTTCACTATCTGCCTTCCCACCACCACCGTTGCCTCCCATCCCATCCCTCCCTTCCTCATAATGTGGTTCCATTATCATGTACTCTTTTCCATCTGTCTGTGTGTGTCTCCCCTTCTCCATACCTTCCACCTCATTACTCCCTCACGGCGGCCCCTTTCTCTATCCCCCTCCCTCCCCTTCCCCTCCCTCCCTTCTACTTCCCCCCTCACCCTCCCTCCGAACTACCCCCCCCCCCCTCCCACTCCTGTCTTTCCCCTCCTTCTCCCCCCCCACTACCACTTGTCCAATCCTACCCCCCCCCCACCCCATGAACCCCCCCCCACACTCCCCCAAACAACCACCAGCATTTACTCTAGCTAATGTAGTCGTGCAGGACACAACCCGCTTATTACAATCACCGGGTATTGTGGCCGACCTGATAATAGCGCCCAGGCTTATACCGTAATGAACATGCTTGCCACCAACGACCACACCCCCCCCCCCTCCCCCCACCCCGACGAGTATGGGGGGGTGGGGGGAGGGGGGAGGGGGGAGGCAAAGGGGGGGGGAGGGGGGAAGGGTTACTTTAAGCGGTGGACCAGTAAAGAGGAGTGTGCTGTAGAGGGATAATGCACCTTCGGTTCTCATAATTCTCCGGATTATTAGATATGCATTTTTATCCTCTTCCCCCCACCAGAAGGGGTAGAGGGGGGGGGTGGGGTGGGGGAGAAGGATGGCTTGGGGAGAAGGAGGGAAGGAGGGAGGGAGGTAGAGAGAGAGAGAGAGAGGTGAGAGAACATTATAGCCGTCTCATCTACTACATATACCTCTTCCGTGTGCATCTACCATCTACCTCCACATACTTCCCCCCCCCCTCGCAACACTCCCACCTCCCCACTCTCATATCACCCCCCCCCACCTCCCCCCACAGTCACTAGGGGTAATATTATAATCATTTTGACTAATGACATTTACACACCGATGCCATCCCCTAATGCAACCTTTAATTACATCAAAACGGTAGGTGATTATCATTTTAGTCCGCCATATATCCCATGGATATTCTCCCACAATATATACCTTGCATATTCACTCACAATATATGGGGATATGTAGCTGGGAGTGAAGCACTGCTACACTGGGAACTGTGCTGGGATATGGTAGTGCAATATGGTGGTGGTGGGATATGGTGGTGATGGGATATTAGAAGTGAGGTATTGGGGTACCGTTACAATGGTGGCAGCGGTGGGATCTTCCTGTCTCCAATGCTCGCTCATACCACACTAAACTCTCCTCTCCTTGACCTCCAGCAAGCAAGCGGACCCATGGCTGATTGCCAAACTACCTTTCAAAGATAATTAACAAAGCTAGACTCATATGCTCTTGGTCACTTAACGGTGACTGAATCCCTATTCCCAACTGATGGTAATTTACATAGATAATTGAATAAGGGTGCTATCAATTACCCTACTAAGGCTGCTACTCAACGGAGAGTCATCCGTCTACCAGAACTAGTTCCCATATTCTAGATGACCTCTATTTTGACTATATCATCTTAAGGGACTGACTGTTTATTCCCAAATGACGTTAAATTATATAGGTCCTTAGAGCAAGGTTGATTATTAATTATAATACTGAGTCGTAACAGAGATTTCTCTAATTTACTGAATTAATCTCAAAGGAAAGATGTGACAACCTTGCCTGCATTACTCCTCTCACGGTATGTCAGCCCATTTAATAAACGACAGCTTTTAATACAAGTCTACGTCATTTATATTAACAGCTAGACTGTTATAGTGCTGGGATATGGAGGTGCTGGGATATGGTGGTGCTGGGATATGGTGGTGCTGGGATATGGTGGTGCTGGGATATGGTGGTGCTGGGATATGGTGGTGCTGGGATATGGTGGTGTTGGGATATGGTGGTGGTTGGATATGGTGGTGTTGGGATATGGTGGTGCTGGGATATGGTGGTGCTGGGATATGGTGGTGCTGGGATATGGTGGTGTTGGGATATGGTGATGCTGGGATATGGTGATGCTGGGATATGGTGATGCTGGGATAAGGTAAGGACAGGAGGAAGTCACATGGTCGTGTTGACAATAACATCACTCGTCCCGATGCTCGCTATGAATAACCAGCGGTGTATGTACACATTACTACCCCTCCCCCTTGTTATCTCCCCTCTCTCTACCTCCCCTTGTTATCTCCCTCCTCTCCCCCTTGCCTCCCTCTCCTCATCTCTCACCTCAGCCTCCACCTACACACTAATCACATCACTCATGCCTATCTTCCTCTTTGGCTCAATTAATCAGGTGTTCGTTTAATGACTAACTGCTAATTAGCTAACTTGGAAGCTGGTTATAGTTCTCTATTACTATATTTAACAAGAAATACTTTGCACCAGTATTCTAAGATTGATTTAGATTTAGTGTCCTTAAAACCATTCTTTCGAACAATCTCAGATTCAATTGTCTGGGAATTCTACACCTCATCAGATCCAGGAATTTCAAGTACCAGCATTACTTTATTAATACTAGTTATTACTACTAGTATTACTAGTTATTTAAGTACTAGTTATAAGTACTAGTATTACTTAAGCAACAGCATCAAGATGATCAAATTTTTAACTTCAAATTAAATGGTTCGAGTATTTTCAAATCCATTTTCCTAGCACTGGCAAAGGTATCAGTTTTAGAATTCCCAAAGATATCAGTTCTAGAATTTCCATAGATATCAGTTCTAGAATTTCCACAGATATCAGTTTTAGGATTCCCAAAGATATCAGTTCTAGGATTCCCAAAGATATCAGTTCTAGAATTCCCAAAGATATCAGTTCTAGAATTCCCAAAGATATCAGTTCTAGAATTCCCAAAGATATCAGTTCTAGGATTCCCAAAGATATCAGTTCTAGAATTTCCAAAGCTCATATTTCTAGTATTCTTACTCATTACTACTAGTATTTACCAATAGTTCTACTATTTTAACAGTTGCTATTTCTAACATTATCACTGCCATTTATTATTAAATGAGTTATAAAGATGAACAGTGGAGGGGACTGTAGCAGTGAACAGTGCAGAAGAAGCAGAAGAGTGGGGAGCAGGGGACGTGAGGTTGGAGTTGAAATCCATACACTGATCTGAACAGCCGAGATCCAGGAGCTGAACCTCGATTCGCGAACACAACTGTTTATAACACACATACACACACACACACTTATAGCCAAATGAGCCACAGAGACATTAGAAAGAACATTTTCAGTGTCAGAGTAGTTAGTAAATGGAATGCATTAGGCAGAGATGTGGTGGAGGCTGACTCCATACACAGTTTCAAATGTAGGTATGATGGAGCCCAGTAGGCTCAGGAATCTGTACACCAGTTGATTGACGGTTGAGAGGCGGGACCAAAGAGCCAGAGCTCAACCCCCGCAACCACAAATAGGTGACTACACACACACACACACACACACACACACACACACACACACACACACACACACAGTCAGTCCCATTTAACTCACCAATAATACATTTACCTGCAGACTAAACTAATTTAAACTCACATATAATTAGCTGATAACAGCGATTATAGCTAATAACACGTGATCATTCATTTACTAATTACCAAATATCTTCTGGGGTTTATTTACATACCAAATATTGCCTGATAATGTTGAACAAGTAACCACACATCTATACAATTAAATATTAATAGAAATAGAAATCAGACAGCCAAAATGGTAATTAAAAATGTATAACAATCTCAAGACTGAGGCTAACTTATGCTCCTGACTTATTAGCATCCTCATATATATGTTAATTTTAGACACAGAGTTTAATTCAACATGTTAAAATTATGTTGCTTGCCAGGAACCATGTTAAAATCGGGCGTAATTGTTTGATGATGGTCTGCTTGTAATTAATGGAATTTAACTAATAATTTTTTTGTAATAGGGTCTTTAACAGCCTCAAATTTCATTATGATTTATACTTGATAGTATTAATTCAATCAAATTAACATTATTTAGTAAATAAATTATTATTATTTCGTCTCTTGTTCATGCATCTCCCTCCCACCACAACATAATCAGTCAGTTGTACTGATTGATTGATTGATTGATGAAGATTAAACCACGCAAGAGGTGGCACGGGCATGAATAGCCCCAAAGAGTCACTTCTGGAATATTAGATCAAGTATCACAAGCCATAATGAATACAGAGCTATTAACTGGCTCATTATCTTAGACAAGTATGAATAGAAAATAACCTGCACGCACGCACGCACGCACATTTTGTCTCTTTGGCAGGACAAAAGAGACAAAGCTCAACCCCCTGCAAGCACAATTAGGTGAGTACACACACACACACACACACACACACACACACACACACACACACACACACACACACACACACACACACACACACACACACACACACACTACTTAATCCTGCTAACCTCCAAATGCATGATATATCGACTATGGATCTTTAAATTCAATATAAATATATATTTTACAACGTTGATATCTGAACAAATAACTCTCTACCTAGGTAATGTCCTCATCTAATATTCAAACACTAACTCCCATCTGACCGCAAAGTTGAAATCTGTTCACCATTTTCCTCGCAGACACACGCTCCTTAATCCTCTAACCTGGATCGCCATAAAACAATTTTCCAAACAAAATTTATGAAAAAGTAAAGGTAGCTGAGCTAGCCATGAAAAAAGAAAACGATGAGTCAATTTTACAGTTATGCTCGGGGGGAACTGAACCTTTTTTGGCGGCGAGCAACGCGTGTTGGTCGCAATGATTGTTTATTCAATTATTCGGTAGAGATAAATATTGATAACTATTACTGATTCCTCGAGTTGTTTGCAATTATTCGCAACACACACATGCGCACGCACGCGCGCATACACACACACAAGGGGAACACGCACAAGGGGACACAGGTGGAAACTGAGTGCCCAAATGAGCCACAGAGATATTAGAAAGAACTTTTTTAGTGTCAGAGTGGTTGACAAATGGAATGCATTAGGGGGTGATGTGGTGGAGGCTGACTCCATACACAGTTTCAAGTGTAGATATGACAGAGCCCGATAGGCTCAGGAATCTGTACACCTGTTGATTGACGGTTGAGAGGCGGGACCAAAGAGCCAGAGCTCAACCCCCGCAAACACAACTAGGTGAGTACAACTAGGTGAGTACACACACACACACATACACACACACACACACAGACAGCATGGTAGCCTGGTGGATAGCGCGCAGGACTAGTAATTCTGTGGCGCGGGTTCTTACGGGCTATTCATGTCTGTGCTTCCTCTTAATCTTAAGCTTAATCTTTATCAATCTTTAGGCTTAATCTTTATCAATCAATCGGTGACAGATTGATTGATAAAGATTAAGCCACCCAAGAGTGGCACGGGCGTGAATAGCCCGTAAAATCGGTGACAACAAACGTTAGACATACAGAAGAATGAGTGTGGTTGGGGTGCAATTATGAGTGGCCTCACATAAGTGGCTTTCTGCACTTTCCGTTACTCTTGATGTTCTCATATTGCGATGTAGGTAGTATACGATGTCCAAAATTCCTGTTTGTGTGTACAAGGGAGCCGGTCGGCCGAGCGGACAGCACGCTGGACTTGTGATCCTATGGTCCCGGGTTCAATCCCGGGCGGCGGCGAGAAACAATGGGCAGAGTTTCTTTCACCCTATGCCCCTGTTACCTAGCAGTAAAATAGGTACCTGGGTGTTAGTCAGCTGTCACGGGTTGCTTCCTGGGGGTGGAGGCCTGGTCGAGGACCGGGCCGCGGGGACACTTAAAGCCCCGAAATCATCTCAAGATAACCCCTGTGTATTGCCCTTTACTGTTTCCTCAATTATCACATTACACTTACTGGCGTTGAAGCTGTGCGTCTTAGCATCACATGGAAACATGGACATAAAGAAGTCTTAATTCTTCGATGAGGTCGCTCATGTTTGTTAGGATTAGAGCATGTACTTGTGGTAATCTTGAACAAATCCACAAGAGCCGTGACGAGGATTCGAACCTGCGTCCGGGAGCATCCCAGACACTGCCTTAATCGACTGAGCTACGACAGGGTTAAAAGCTCAGTAGCTCAGTCGATTAAGGCAGTGTCTGGGATGCTCCCGGACGCAGGTTCGAAGCCCTTGTGGATTTGTTCATTTGATGCATCACGTTATTGTGATCTCTGTGTGTGATGTGGTAATCTTCGCATTAGTCTCCTTGTCAGTTTCCATTTTGATTTCTTCCTTCTCACAGTGACTCTCTGTCTCATGTCTGGTAGGTACTCCCCCTCGGCTTGTTCAGTGTTCTTCTATTTTCTCGTGCTTCTCGGGCTTGTGTTTGGAGTCTTTACTTTGGAACAATGCCAAAGGCTTTCTGGCAGTCTAGGAACACATTCAGTCACCTTGGTCGCTGTTTGCCAGTTATAACACTGAAGTTAGTCTATATGGCGGGACGTCCCTCTGTGGAACAGCGCAACCACTTGAACTGGACGGTAGAGCGACAGTCTCGCTTTATGCAGGTTGGCGTTCAATCCCCGACCGTCCAAGTGGTTGGGCACCATTCCTTCCCCCCCCCCATCCCCGTCCCATCCTAAATCCTTATCCTGACCCCTTCCCAGTGCTATATAGTCGTATTGGCTTGGCGCTTTTTCCCTGATAATTCCTTCCTTCCTCTGTGGAAAACACACTGCAACTTAGTTACGTTGTCTAAGCTGTTTGTGCCCACCATTGTATAATTATTCTTCAGTGTAGAATCTTGCATGATACGCATATCAATGACACTGGCCAATTAAATACTGAGTTTATCTCTCAGTATGTGTGTTTATTTGCGTGTGATTAATGTGCTTGCGTGCGCGTATAAGCGTTTGTGACCACACGCAAAGATACCCAACAAAACTCACCCCCATAACAACAAACAAAGACCTGACCTCTCATAGTTAACTAACCAATCCCCCCCACCCCCACTTCCCCCATCATCATCTTCACCTAATCACCTTCTCCCCCCCACTACCCACCACCCCATCCACTCCCCCACAACCCCCCACAACTACCCTCTACTCCCCCACCCACCCCCTCTCTCGTCGACATATTCCCAATTCACGGAGGTTCAAAATACAATCAGGCCCGTGGTAAAAATGGGTGTTGCACTCGGCTGGGTGGGGCAAGAATGGCGGGGGCCCGCCGCAAGATTGGCCCCTAAGGTAGCCGGATGCCCCGCGGGGGAGGGGCCTAATATCCTTGTTACACTTCCACTGCTTTTTACCCCGCTGCTAATGAGGGTTTGTGGCAAAAATGAGGTAATGTGAGTTTCACGTGGGAGCCTTGCCAATGGTGGCTCTGGTGGAGGTTTTTGGAGGGAGAGGGAGAGGGAGAGAGGGAGAGGGAGAGAGAGAGAGAGAGAGAGAGAGAGAGAGAGAGAGAGAGAGAGAGAGAGAGAGAGAGAGAGAGAGAGAGAGAGAGAGAGAGAGAGAGAGAGAGAGAGAGAGAGAGAGAGAGACACATACAACGAGAAAAAGACGAGAGAGAGAAACAAGAGAGAAGTTCCAGGTTCGTTCCCAATTCTAATTTATTCTATTAAGGTCCCCAGTTTAGTTCTAATTTATTCGATTAAATTCCTGTTTTGTTTCTAATTCTACTCTATTCCATTAGGTCTTTTAGCGTGTGCTGCGATTTCTCCTTTATTTTTTATTCTCATCTTGAGAGGGATTAGTGACTTTGTCTTAATGGACTCTAGGCTCGGTAGCCGCTCTTGTGCAGAGTGTAACACTCTTGTGGCAAGTGTAACACTCTTGTGGAGAGTGTAACACTCTTGTAGCAAGTGTAACACTCTTGTGGCAAGTGTAACGCTCTTGTGGAGAGTGTAACACTCTTGTGGCAAGTGTAACACTCTTGTGGCAAGTGTAACACTCTTGTGGCAAGTGTAACACTCTTGTAGCAAGTGTAACACTCTTGTGGAGAGTGTAACACTCTTGTAGGAAGTGTAACACTCTTGTGGAGAGTGTAACACTCTTGTGGAGAGTGTAACACTCTTGTGGAGAGTGTAACACTCTTGTGGAGAGTGTAACACTCTTGTAGCAAGTGTAACACTCTTGTGGAGAGTGTAACACTCTTGTAGCAAGTGTAACACTCTTGTGGAGAGTGTAACACTCTTGTAGCAAGTGTAACACTCTTGTGGAGAGTGTAACGCTCTTGTAGCAAGTGTAACGCTCTTGTGGAGAGTGTAACACTCTTGTGCAGAGTGTAACGCTCTTGTAGCAAGTGTAACACTCTTGTGGAGAGTGTAACACTCTTGTGGAGAGTGTAACACTCTTGTGGAGAGTGTAACACTCTTGTGGAGAGTGTAACACTCTTGTAGCAAGTGTAACACTCTTGTGGAGAGTGTAACACTCTTGTGGAGAGTGTAACACTCTTGTGGAGAGTGTAACACTCTTGTGGAGAGTGTAACACTCTTGTGGAGAGTGTAACACTCTTGTAGCAAGTGTAACACTCTTGTGGAGAGTGTAACACTCTTGTGGAGAGTGTAACACTCTTGTAGCAAGTGTAACACTCTTGTGGAGAGTGTAACGCTCTTGTAGCAAGTGTAACACTCTTGTGGCGAGTGTAACACTCTTGTAGCAAGTGTAACACTCTTGTGGAGAGTGTAACACTCTTGTGGAGAGTGTAACACTCTTGTAGCAAGTGTAACGCTCTTGTGGAGAGTGTAACACTCTTGTAGCAAGTGTAACACTCTTGTGGAGAGTGTAACGCTCTTGTAGCAAGTGTAACACTCTTGTGGCGAGTGTAACACTCTTGTAGCAAGTGTAACACTCTTGTGGAGAGTGTAACACTCTTGTGGAGAGTGTAACGCTCTTGTAGCAAGTGTAACGCTCTTGTGGAGAGTGTAACACACTCACTTTTTTTTTGTCGTCATTGGTTTGCTGTTAAAGGTAAACCCTAGCCAGCTGTAGAGGGTTGATCAGGAACATAGACCAGGGTTAAAGTAAACTTTTAGTGTGTAGTCAGTGCGAGTTTA
>NC_091179.1:12963640-12966140 GCF_040958095.1 Procambarus clarkii
AAAGAGGGGGGCGGAAAGACCCGGGTGCAACCGGGTAGGGAGATGGGAGAGGGGGGGGGGGTGGACAGTAGAATGGGTAGAAAGATAAAATGGAAGAGAGGAGTGGGAGGGAATAGGGGGGAATGTTGGGAGAGGGGAAATGAAGAGGAGTAGAATAGGGGGGGGGGGCGGGGCTTGCTTAACTACTCTTAAGTGGTGTAACCACCATTTTACACCAGAATATTATTCATAAACAAGCCGACACTTGTAAAAGAATTTAGGTTTTTTTTTTTTACATTTAATCCGAGTAAAATGATGCGTCTCCTTTGGCTGTTTATATTAGTGCTGTTGTGTTTATTCTTTCGTTCTTATCAGCTTCCGTTATCTGTTCAATCTTCTGTCTGATCCCTTAATGATTTTCTTACTTGGCTTGTCCACCATTTATTTGTTTTGTCCTTTTTTGACCTGTCTTCAATATCACGTTTCAATCTTTCTTTCCCAAGAGCCCTTAACAGACTCTTCCTTTCTTATTCCTTCCTTCCTTCCTTTCTTTCTTTCTTTCTTTCTTTCTTTCTTTCTTTCTTTCTTTCTTACTTTCTTTCTTTCTTTCTTTCTTTCTTTCTTTCTTTCTTTCTTCCTTTCTTTCTTTCTTTCTTTCTTTCTTTCTTTCTTTCTTTCTTTCTTTCTTCCTTTCTTTCTTTCTTTCTTTCTTTCTTTCTTTCTTTCTTTCTTCCTTCCTTCCCTAATGAGATCCTTACTAATAAAACGAAAAAGGAAGAAGAAACACCCTTCCCATATGGTCCACTCTTGTGCCCTTTTCTCCCCTTTTGCTTCCTCCTTTCACCCTGCTCTTTCACTCTTCCCCTCGCCTCCTCATACTCCTCTTTCTTCTCACTCTCTTCTCTCCATTCCTTCTTCATTTTCTCTCTCTCTCCCCCTCGCCGCTTTCATTCTTTGTTTATCTTTCTCCTTTAAACTCTTATCATCTTCTATCTCTCGCCTCGTGTCCTTCCCTCCTCCTCTCTCCTCTCTCCTCCTCCCTCCTCTCTCCTCTCTCCTCCTCCTCTTCCTCCTCCTCCTCCTCCTCCTTGCCTGTGAGAGGCATAATGCCTGGCGTCAAGCAGATTTTTGCTGCTACCGTTAGTGTCTGCTCCAGGATCATTCGATTCCGCCCCGGGCCACCTCTTCTGTTCCGGCCCGGGCCACCTCTTCTGTTCCGGCCCGGGCCACCTCTTCTGTTCCGGCCCGGGCCACCTCTTCTGTTCCGGCCCGGGCCACCTCTTCTGTTCCGGCCCGGGCCACCTCTTCTGTTCCGGCCCGGGCCACCTCTTCTGTTCCGCCCCGGGCCACCTCTTCTGTTCCGGCCCGGGCCACCTCTTCTGTTCCGGCCCGGGCCACGCTTCTGTTCTGGCCCGGGCCACCTCTTCTGTTCCGGCCCGGGCCACTCTTCTGTTCCGCCCCGGGCCACCTCTTCTGTTCCGGCCCGGGCCACGCTTCTGTTCCGGCCCGGGCCACGCTTCTGTTCCGGCCCGGGCCACGCTTCTGTTCCGGCCCGGGCCACGCTTCTGTTCCGGCCCGGGCCACGCTTCTGTTCCGGCCCGGGCCACTCTTCTGTTCCGGCCCCGGCCACTCTTCTGCTTTACTTCTTGTATATCCCGTAGCCTTGTGTGGTGGTGGTGGGGGGAGGGGGGGCCATTCTAGTGAGGGGGGGAGGGGGAGGAATTTGAGCGCTGAAGAGAAAGGAGGGGGGAGTCGTCAGGAGAAAGGGGGGGGGGGGTGGGGGAGGTGGTGGGGTTATTAGAAGTAGTACTGGAAGAAGGGGGGAGGAGGGAGAGGAACTAGTTACGTTGCTTGGGGGGGAGGGGGAGGGGGAGGAGGATGGGGAAGTGGTGAAGGAGGGCTGAATGGGAGGATTATGGGGGATAGTTGTGGGTTGTAAGGCTCGTCTACAGGAAGAGGAGGGGGTGAATGGGGAGGGGAGGGATAGGAGTGGTGGGTAGGAGATAGGAGGGCGATACGACAAACGTTCCTCCACAACAAACGTTCCTCCCCGACAAACGTTCCTCCACAACAAACGTTCCTCCACGACAAACGTTCCTCCACGACAAACGTTCCTCCCCGACAAACGTTCCTCCCCAACAAACGTTCCGGCGTGCTGAGTCCCGGAGTAAGGACCTCCCGTGAAGAAGCCCCCCCCCCCAAGCAGCCACACACCTCAGATTGAACCAATTACGATCGCGATTTGAACCTGTACACCACACGGCTCCCTTTCCCGTCGCTAACCTGTACTATGTAACATCCTGTCACCCATACCCTCATAGGCGGTGAAGTGGAGGTGATGGGTGGACGTAGATGGTACAGGGGGGTAGATAGCTGGTAGATAGCTAGTAGATGGAGGAATGAAAACCCGAGGAATAGACATAGGCGAGAGGGAAATGAGGAACCAGGAGGGAGAGAAGGTAAAGAGGGAGGGTGGAAGGGAAGGAGAGATAAAAAAAGATGATTAGGGAGAGACGAGAGG
>NC_091179.1:12968640-13003640 GCF_040958095.1 Procambarus clarkii
TGACGTCACACACTCTTGTATTTGACTTTGTAACTAATTACCTCTAAGTATATTTCTTTAATTTGACTGTGTTACCAGTGATTACACATTAGAACGACCGAACAGCCAATCAGAGACGTCTGCTCTCTCGGCAAATGATAGTAGACAATTGCAGCCTCTTCGCGGAAGAATGAGTAGACTTAAGTGTCCTCAATATGAAGACAATTAAAGATCCTTCAGCGGTCGACTTAGGAAGGCGAAGATGACTGGCCATTAGCGATTCAAGACCTTCAATAGACGATGCTATGAAGGTAGTTGGAAGACTCTAAGACTGAAAGCAAAGGCAAGCACCAACTGGGCTTCTTGAAGAATGATATTGTACTCTTTTCACAGCTGTCCATTGATTACCAAATGAGTGACGGAAACCGTATAATAACCTCATCCTTCACCATAGATTCCTCACCCTTCACTATATATCCTTCCCTTTCACTATAGACCTGTCACCCTACACCATATACTCTCCCTCCCCCCCTATACCTCAGACCCTCACCATACACCTACACACCCTCACTCACCAAAACAAACAGGCACTCACCAAAACAAACAGGCACTCACCAAAACAAACAGGCACTCACCAAAACAAACAGGCACTCACCAAAACAAACAGGCACTCACCAAAACAAACAGGCACTCACCAAAACAAACAGGCACTCACCAAAACAAACAGGCACTCACCAAAACAAACAGGCACTCACCAAAACAAACAGGCACTCACCAAAACAAACAGGCACTCACCACAACCAATGAGTGCCGCACTCCCAAACAGGCCCCTTCTCATCTTGTAATCTCTCCTGTCACCAAATATTTCCGTCTTAGTGCCTGGAATAGGGGGGTTGGTGTCACTTTGCGTGCATTAGTGCCAACCTCTGTCGCCCTGACACCGGGCTCGGGGTCACGCGAGGTCACAGGAGGTCAAGGAGGGGTAAACACAGTTGAGTGGAACAGAGAATTAGGGTTGTTTCTTGGGGTTTGTTGACACTGTAATCTGATGTTTCATGATACACAGTTAATTAAAATGTTATGTGTGTAAAAATGACTAAATTTGTTGAGTCTAGGAATGCTGTTTTGGTAAATAATAACTGTTCTAGAATATAAATCCAAGTGTACCTTTTTATGTAATATAAATACATATATGTGTTTTTCAGAATGTAAGTGTATACGGTCGTCTTTAAATTTATTAAGTGTACCTCTTTGGAATGTAGATGAAAGCAAATCTTTCCTTTAACTTTGGTTTAAATATAACAAAGTGTACCACTTTTTTAAAGTTATCTAAACAGCCTTTCTTAAAACAAGACAAAGTAAACCAATTTATAAATGCAAATCTAAGCGGTCTTTTTTAATGGCAAACTAATTTTGAGTCCAAGTATAACTTCTTACAATATTGTTTAATATATTGTTCTCCTCTCGTAGGCAAGGGTCCCCCATAAACATAGCCATAAGGTGGATCCCATACATATATATATATATATATATATATATATATATATATATATATATATATATATATATATATATATATATATATATATGTATATATATATATATATATATATATATATATATATATATATATATATATATATATTTGATACATGTATCACATCGACCACAATCACCAAGTGAGAAACCAGAATTAACACACGACAATCATCCCACATGAGCATCATCACCCACCACAATCTGCAGCTAATCACCACAGCCCACCAGCGAGCAACTGGCCCGCCAGCAGGAGCAGCCGCTAGGGGCCAGCAGCAGCAGCCGCTAGGGGCCAGCAGCAGCAGCGTCACCCAGATGACGAGGGTGAAACAGGAGTACTACAAGTGAGAGATGGGAGGATGTCGGGTCATCTTCCGCCGCCTCTTAGCTCTCAGGTCACGCCAGGTCAGGTCACCGGGGTGGGAATGACACGTGGGTCCTCCGCTAGTCTGTAGAAAGTGGTTGGTGAGGAGGTGTTGCGGTGGATGTGGGTGTAGTGGGAGGATTTGCAGTGGGTGTTGGTGGTAGGATACTTGCAGTGGGTGTTGGTGGAATAAAATCGTATAATATGTATCTCTGTTTATATATCCCAGTGTATAACAGTTGGCAGTTGTTTAAGTAAAGCTAATATATGTGACATGAGGGCAATTTATGGAATATACGTCCTGAAGACATGATGGAGTATTATTGTTATGGTAATGGACATAATATCGCATTTATGAACTAAAATCCGCCTACTGTCTCAATTAATCCTCTACCTAATAGGCCTATCCCAGCTGACCGGGATTTTGTGTGAGGTGGGAGGTGAGGTGAGGTTAAGACGGCGAGGTGGGAGGGGCAACAATTATCCTCACAGTAGGGGGGTTCCACAGGGGCCTCAGCTGACCCCTTTTATATTTAACTTTGCCCCTTAAGAACGCAAGTTTCCTCCCGATCCTCGTCACCAAATCGAACTTTCGTTTTTATCCATTACTGCCGCAAGGCTCAGTTTCCCTCGGAACAGAAGCTGAACTTGGAAGGTTATGGCTCTGAAGGAACAATTTGCTCAAGCAGAGAGCTGTGGGGGTTTACGGGACAATTGTCATGTGTTGTCATTGTGGCCGTGTTTGTGTACACAGTCATATAGGACTCGCAGGTCACAATGACTCGACCGCTCAGAGAGGGTTACAATAGACTTTCTGGAGGGAAGATTGGTCATATGGCATTTACCTCCTCCTCCTGTGGCTAGCACCTAGAACGCCACCACCACCACCAGCTTAACCATGACGTGCTAAGTGGGCTTTTCACTGACTGAGTTCCCTAATGGAGGTGGAGATTCGCTTCTTGGTTATCACCGTGTCTCGTACCTGTCTGTCGACACAGATGTACTGGCCACTATAATATATATATATTGAAATCATACTAAACGTGAGGGATTCGAACGCAAGTCACAGGGCGTACCAGTGCCACATTAATCGAACCACTATATTAACACAAGATCAACAGATTAAGGCTCGACTCTGCTTCTGGAAGGTCAAGATGACCCCCAACACTCCACACTGTCATCTGACTAACCCCTACCCCGTATTATTGGGACACAACATCATGTCCTACCGTATGTTTCAATATTACAGAGATAATTCAAGCCTGCAGAGTTCTCCTGGTACGGTAGACTGTCTACAGTGATCACAGTAAACCAAAGAAGTGTTTACTCGCTTACTTGATGTCATTCTGGGTTATGACTTCTCATTAGGAGCCATTCTTCTTCCTTGTTAAATGACGAATTATACTGATGGTTATTTTGACAGCTGTCAGCATCTCTGGACCGTGTGCATTGTTATGTTTTCCTGTTCGTTTCGTTGGTCTACACGGGGAAGGGAAGGAAGGAGTAGGAGAAAAAAGATGAGGAAGAGAGGAGGAGGGGAAGGATGGAAGAGGAGGGGAAGGATGGAAGAGGAGGGAAAGGATGAGAAATACCAGCAGCAGGAGGTAGTGGAGGAGGAGGAGGAGGAAGAAGTATATAAAGGAACTAACTAGCTTACAGAACATTATTCATATCTCCTCATTATTCGCTGACCATTGATCTTCAGTTGGGATTCCCAAGTCATTCAACGATCTTATACAGAATAAAATTGATATAACAATCACTGTTGAGTAAACTGTTAATTATAAACACTACTAAACATGTGCTTAATTTAACTGACAACTTGCTATTCTCATTTGGTATCCGGTATGTCAAGACTATGTCCAAACATCCGCCCCCTTGAGGTGTCTCCTCACGTCTTCCTTGTAGTAAACCTTAGTGACCCCCCCCCCTCACCCTCCAGGTTTGACCTGGTGATGAAGGGTTGGTGGGAACCTTGACCTGAGCCCAGGGGTCATGTGGGGGGGGGGGAGGGCGGGGAGCTAGGGGAGGGTCAGGTTGTCATCGACTGTCAAACATTGTCAAGACAATTCGTTCCCATTAGTCACGGGACTCGTCGAGAGGGTGGCGAGGTCTCTATAATTTGACGGCTTTCTCACTTGTTTCTCAGGAGGAGGCGGTGGCTGAGGGGGGGGGGGGGAAGAGAAGGAGGAGGGGAGGGGGGAAAGGAGGAGGAGGGATGTGAGGAGGGGGAGAGGGAGGAGGAGGGATGTGAGGAGGGGGAGAGGGAGGAGGAGAGGCGGACATAACAAAGACAAGGGCTGGAGAGATATACATTTGAGGTGTGAAAAAGATAAAGATAGTCTATAACTACATCAACTATCCCAAGACTTCCATACATAAGCTAGAGTGACAACAGTTATCTCTGCAACATTGCAAGATGAACTAAGCCGCTGATCCTGGCAACAACCCGCTCTACAAACCATTAAACTAAAGAATATCTCCTAACTCATCATCTTATATCACTGAGGAAGATTTCATCCGTTACAAATGCGACGTATTAGTATAAATTAAAGCACCGTAATATTGACGTATTATATGCCTCGGCAGTGGTAGGTGTAGTGTTTGGATGCAAAAGTTTCTGGGTTAGGCAAACAGTTGATTTTTTTACGGAGTGGCAAACTGAGAGAACGAGCTGTCCCTCCGTGTTCACGGTGAGATAAAGATGTACTGTTGTACAAATTATATATGTTAATAAACTGCAGCCATTGTACATTACAACACCTGTCTTTTAGCACCAGGGGAAAATATGTACAAAATCACGCCTACTCGCTGTGCAAGCTCCACATGCTGGGGACTTCCTGTTGGCTGTCCCCTAATTCTGCTTTGAGCACCCGCCTGGACCATCGGGCCCTAAGTATTGGTATTGCCCTGCGCCTTGCCGCCCCTATCTCCGCCGAACACCGGTGTATCTGCGGCCATGCGTCGGCAGACCAATACGGCAGCCATAGTCTCATCTGTTCCAGGGCTACAGTGATCCAGACTGGAAATGCGTGGTGAACCTTGAGCCCCTTTTGCAGAGTTGTGCGAGGTCTCCGGACAGTGATTGCTATGTGGGTGCGTTTTCTGTATCCTGTAACACAGTGTAATCAAAATCAATAAATCATAGTTATACACTGTATAACTATGACTATGAGTTTAGGAGGACAAGTTGGTGATGAAAAGCTCTACATTTCCACTCGGTCATGAGCATGACATACTCATGCTCTACATCCGGTCTGGAGCATGTGGCCGTCTCAAGACCGGATGAGAAATAGAAAGAAGAAGCCAGAATGTGACCTGATGGCCTCACCGTGGAGAGATGAGTGTGTGTACTCATTTAGTTGTGCTTTCGGAGGTTGAGCTTTGGCTCTTTGATCCCGCCTCTCATCTGTCAATCAACCGGTGTACAGAATTCCAAGCCTACTGGGTTCTATCATATCTACATTTGAAACTGTGTGTGGAGTCTGCCTCCATACACACACACACACACACACACACACACACACACACACACACACACACACACACACACACACACACACACACACACACACACACTGTACTCACCTAGTTACACACACGCACACAAAGTGCGTGTGATATGCGTATGTGCGTCCAAAACTTATTTTTGCATCTGTATTCACAAACTTCACACAAAACCGATCATTGATGAGAGGAATGCCTCGCATTTCTCCCGATGGCGTTAGGGCGGAGAGAACAAGCCCACATCGTTCTAAGCTGGCTGATCTAATCCCATCCAGAGGCAGACCAATCCTCTGCAGGTGTGATCAAAACTTCCCAATTGACAGAATTCACACTTAAGGCGGTCAGCTTACCTAGTTAAGTGGATTAGCTGACACAGGAGTGGTGAAGGAGGGAGGGAGAGAGGAGGCTGTATAGATTCTAGGACTCTGTGGGCATTGGGATATGTAGGTTCAAAGCCCTCAAGGGTGGGTATAGGACTCATGATCACTGGCTAGAAGAGGAGGAGAGGGGGATGGTGATATTTCAAGAATGTGGGGGATTGGATCCCAACAAGGGTTACGTTATTGTTGTGAAAGATTAGCTAATCCTTTCTGTACGTTGGGTCGTTTAAAGCCCGAGTTCCTTATATCAAGGAGAGTTGTAATCCCCCATTCTCATTCTCTCTCTCTCTCTCTTTCTCTCTCTCTCTCTCTCTCTCTCTTTCTCTCTCTCTCTCTCTCTCTCTCTCTCTCTCTCTCTCTCTCTCTCTCTCTCTCTCTCTCTCTCTCTCTCTCTCTCTCTCAACCAGTATTGGTAACATTGTATTCATACGTTGACCAGACCACGTTTGCTCATGTTGTTACTTGCCCCAGACACATGTTTTACTTCACACATTTCATTGTGATAAACAATGGACCTGCTAGTTCCAGTTTGCACTGTTCTACTTTCTTCAAATTCAGAAGTTCTCGCTTGTGATCCCCCTCCCCCTCCAAGACCTGGCCAAACCCAACAATGCTTAACCTGACTGACCTTTGACTGATTGACCTAGTGACTAGCACATGATATTACAAAGTTTTGTTAAACAGATGAACCCACTACCCTGTGTCTTTCTGTGCACCCTTACCAACTCCCTCACTTCCCACCCCCAAGTCAACTAACCCACAACCTCTCCCCCCCCTAGTCAACTAACCCATACAACCAACCCCCCTCCCCCGGTCCCACCAACCCCCTCCCCACCCACCCAGCCAACCAACCAATCCTCCCTCCTACGCGTTGCGTGGGTTCTGGTTCAAGTTGCAAAACAAAGACAACATGGAGAGAAAGAGAGAGAAAAAGGAATAAAAACTCGATAAAATAACATAAACTTTGAGATTTAAGGAGGGCGTGAGGTTAGGTGTGTGGTAGGTGGGTGTGTGTGTGGTAGGCGGGTGTGTGGGTGGTAGGAGGATGGTAGGCGGGTGTGTGGGTGGTAGGAGGATGGTAGGCGGGTGTGTGGGTGGTGTGTGAATAGGTCCGGTTACTCCTGCGGTGTGTGGTTGAAGGGTCTCAACCACTCAACCCGCCTCACGCGGCTCTCCGGTAATAGACAACTGCAGCCTACAGCAACAATGCAGGTGTTGAGAGACAACAACTGCAATTTCTATTATTGTTGTTTAATCTCTGTAGCAACGGCAGCGAGAGGTGCAGTTAGCGAGCACAGACTCTCTTATTGCAGATTAAATTTTGCCTCGAAGGCCGAGTTTATTGGGCAGCGCCTCTCCTCCTGTGAGTGGACACACCGCCATAGTGACAGTATTGGGCAGCGCCTCTCCTCCTGTGAGTGGACACACCGCCATAGTGACAGTATTGGGCAGCGCCTCTCCTCCTGTGAGTGGACACACCGCCATAGTGACAGTATTGGGCAGCGCCTCTCCTCCTGTGAGTGGACACACCGCCATAGTGACAGTATTGGGCAGCGCCACCCATCCTGTGAGTGGACACACCGCCATAGTGACAGTATTGGGCAGCGCCACTCCTCCTGTGAGTGGACACACCGCCATAGCAGCATGTACAACACTCCCCAATAGGAAGAAAACCCGCTGGGTTGTTCATCCTGTCACTTGTACCCGGATACAGCTGGGATTTGCCTAACTGTCTCAAGTGAACATCATGCAAGAATATTAACATTTGTCAACCCCTAAAATTTACGTTACTTTGCTGATGCAAATTGGGGGGCGGGGACTCTTTTTAAGAACAGAGACTCCCTGTATCATTCCTCACATTGACCAAACTAGAACGTGTGGATAATTATAGGCCTACGTGGATTTTTTGTCACGTCAGGTTAGGTTAGGTTAGGGTCCCAGTGTGCTCAATATCCAAGAGTGACGTTGGTCAGACGTTGAATTGACGTTCCTCTTGGATATTGTCCATTGGGGTTGTCCACATCGAAGAGTTGAATGAAAATAACTTATAATCGAAGAAATATATCTTATTAACCTTTAACCAATATAAATTATTAATCTTTGATATAGATTTGCCATCATGAAACTTCATCAAGTCTGACTGACAGCTGGATGGACAGCGCTTCGGATTCGTAGTCCTGAGGTCCCGGGTTCGATCCCCGGTGGAGGTAGAGACAAATGGGTAAAATGTTTCTTTCACCCTGATGCCCATATTACCTAGCAGTAAATAGGTACCTGTGAGTTAGACAGCTGCTACTACCTGCTTCCTGGGGGATGTATAACAAAAAGGAGCCCTGGTCGAGGACCGCGCCGCGGGGACGCTAATGATTTCGGGACGCCCCGAAATCATCTCAAGATAACCTGAAGCAAGTGACTAGTATCTTCCTAGAAGAGAATGGACTTCTAATGGCTAGCATCTGCAGAGATACAAAACAATGTCTTGTGCGTCACCTTCAGTGTTCTCACTCCTACCTCTGACACCTCACACCCACAATATAAACAGCAGAAAGGTCAAGTGCTTGGTCCAGACGAGACGAGTTTGGCACAGCCTTTGTGCTAACAAGAGAGGTGTTGGTGGTAGTAATGGTGGTTGGGGTGGTGGTGGTGGTGGTGGTGGTGGTGGTGATGATAAGTGGAGATTGTGTAGCTGGTGGTGCTTACCTAACATAACTCTGACTACGAAGGAGTAAAGTCAACTTCCTTATGTCCCGACTACAAACCTATTTATTTGTTTAATTTTGCCCCGAGGGACGAGTTTATTGGGCAGCGCCACTCATCCTGTGAGTGGACACACCGCCATAGCAGCATGTACAACACTCCCCAATAGGAAGAAAACCCGCTGGGTTGTTCATCCTGTCACTTGTACCCCAGACACAACTGGGACTTGTTTTTTTAGTAGCTGTACTGTCATATAGTACACACTGTGTTAACTTACAGAACAGAAACAAGATATGCCCAAACTGTCGTCAATATTTCAAAACATTAAACTTAGATTATATTACATTTCTGATGTTAGCCATTGTTATGTTTAAGATATGTCCTCGTGTTTATCCATCGTGAAGAGACAACACCAAACTTGACGAGGTCCAGTAGTAAGAAAATGGGCAAGAAAACGGAATCATTTGACATTCAAGAAACAGTTTCGATATCTGACATTTTAACATTTGACAAGATACAAAGTTTGTAATGATTTGTTCATAAAAACTCTCACTATACGTGTAAGTATCTGTATCATAAATATTTAATTTTGAAGAATAGCAGTAGTTATACAGCCATCTCCTTCAAGACGTGACATTTCTATTCTCACTGACATCTTTAAAGCTTTGCTTTTTTTTTTTTTTGTATTTTCAACACTGTCACCTCCTTCACACCCTCTTAGGTTTTGTCCCCCTCGTTACCAGGTGTCTCTCCTCATGTGACGTTGGCGTTCCCAGCAATTAGTAGTTCTTATGCAGTAGGGAGTTCTTGTGCTGTAAAGTGTACTTCTTGTGCTGTAAAGTGTACTTCTTGTGCTGTAAAGTGTACTTCTTGTGCTGTAAAGTGTACTTCTTGTGCTGTAAGGTGTACTTCTTGTGCTGTAAAGTGTACTTCTTGTGCTGTAAAGTGTACTTCTTGTGCTGTAAAGTGTACTTCTTGTGCAGTAAAGTGTACTTCTTGTGCTGTAAAGTGTACTTCTTGTGCTGTAAGGTGTACTTCTTGTGCTGTAAAGTGTACTTCTTGTGCTGTAAAGTGTACTTCTTGTGCTGTAAGGTGTACTTCTTGTGCTGTAAGGTGTACTTCTTGTGCTGTAAAGTGTACTTCTTGTGCTGTAAGGTGTACTTCTTGTGCTGTAAGGTGTACTTCTTGTGCTGTAAAGTGTACTTCTTGTGCTGTAATGTGGAGTTCTCATAATGTAAGGTGGAGTTCTCATAGTGTAAGCTGGCGTTCTTGTGCTGTAAAGTGGAGTTTGAGTTCTCATAGTGTAAGGTGGAGTTCTAATGCTGTAATGTGTAGTTCCCATGCTGTAAGGAGGAGTTCTGGTGTTGTAAGGCTGAGAGTTCTTATGCTGCAGGATGGAGTTCTGTTGTGTTGATGCCCATGTCCTCAGCACATGGTTATACAAGACGCAGGCAGCAGTTAGGGATGAGTTAGAGGGGCTGTGTTACCTCAGAGATCTGTGCTTCCATTTTATCACAGTTATATGTACAAATCCATCCAGTTATATGTAGATATAAGCCAATTTAACTTATTGGCAGAGCTCGGGTGCACGGGGGAACTCTTATATTCATAGTATTGCCGCAGAGTTTACGAATATGTGTACCGAAGAATGTGCTGTACTCCTTGAAAGCCCATCGTGGTCCAGTGGGCAATGCGTGCTTCTTGGGCGACTTGGAACGCGGGTTCGATCCCATAGCCATATTCCAATGATTTTCTCGTTGATGTATCACATTATTGTGATTTTGTTGTGTGCCCATATCAAAGTAGTTTTTTTACGAGCCCTGGTCTTGCCTCACACCGCCTGCGTCACTAGAGTTTCTAGATGGTGTCAAGAAGCTCTAGACGGTCAAGAGTTTCTTGCCACGTTGCTTTCCTTGACTCACTGACGACTGTGGAGGCCGACAGGTGGCGTGGAGTGTGCAGAGTTCCCGGCCCAGGAGACTGAGGCGTCTTCCAGCAAGACACAGGAAGATACACCCCCGTGACGTGTTGTGTGAGACAGACTCCAGGAGTGGAGGCAGGTGTGGCGGCGGGTAAGACTGCAGGAGTGGAGGCAGGTGTGGCGCCAGGTAAGACTGCAGGAGTGGAGGCAGGTGTGTGGCGCCAGTTAACCAAGCAGCTGGAGTACCGCACCAGAGAACATCCCTACACAACACCAAGAAAGTAGACCAACTCACATGCACAAGATATTGACTGTGAGCCAAGTACAATAACCCAGATAATGAACTGTAATGTAATAAGACTCTCACTCTCATCGCAGTCTTGACTAAATCTTATGCGCGTCGTCGTAAGATTAATGGCGGCCTGTTAGGGTCTGTTCTCACAAGATCTTCTGGGTCCACATTTAATAATCACCTTCTTCTTGTAAGAGATCTACCCTACAGAAGCTGTGTTTGTAGGGTTAAGCTTCAGCTCCTGTGCCCTCACTCATCACCTTAAGTCTATTGGCATAAATGTATATGCATCGAGTGTGGGTGTGTGGCTGTAGATGTACGGATGTAGGAGTGATATGTTCACATATGTGTGTGATTATACATAGGGGCGCACGTTCATTGGTGCAGCTGTGTGTGTATACATGAAGTGTTTTGTGTGTGTATATGGGGGTTGTGACACTGTAGGGGAGTGTAGGGGGGGGTATTAGTGTGTGGGCATGCTAGTGTGGGTGTAGACGGGGCAGATGAGTACACAGGTGTGTCGTGTCGCCAGGGGCAACGGCTGGGCGGCGCCACAGCTTGACACCCTCCGTGCTGGGTGTTGTGGGGAGAGGAGCAGGGGGTTGAAGGGTAGGCGAGGGGCTAGGAGTAGAGGGGGGTGGGGTGGGGGTTGTTGTTGACATGAGGGGAAAAAGATGGCGTGTGTTTGTGTTGTCTTGGTGAGCGCTGCAGGTTGTGAATTGCGCGCCACCATCTCCTGTATCGTTGTTCAAGACCCCAGACCCCTCTTAAAGCTGCTGGCGACTGGGCTGACTTGACTGTCTGACTGTCTGCTTACCTGTCTATGCTCGCCCGTCTCTTTTTTTAACAGAGGGAGTATACAGAAGCAGACGACTTATGACTCTTGCTAGCAGGTTTTGAGGTTTCCTTTCCCATAGGTCATCTTAAGCCTTACACTATTAGTTTTCTCTGGAACACGACCCGTCGATCGAGTTCCAACCTGATCTCCAATTACTGATGGGTGAACAGGGGCGAATAGTTACGGATCGGTGACCAGTCGACCCCTCACTGTCCAGAGCTCGAACCCGGACGAAATCGCTGGCGAGGCGTGAGATGAACTTGCTACAACTAATACAACTAATTCTTTCTCTCTCACTTTGTCTCACAAGTGACATACCCAGAGTTAATGACGTTAAGGAGCATAGAGAAAAACAATAATAGTGAGAAATGAAGTCAATAAAAATGCGGAATGTGAGCCAAGCACAGTGCCAGTAGTTGAGCCAAGCACAGTGCCAGTAGTTGAGCCAAGCACAGTGCCAGTAGTTGAGCCAAGCACAGTGCCAGTAGTTGAGCCAAGCACAGTGCCAGTAGCTGGAGACCCGGAGACAGTCCACACCATATGGATCCCATCTCATGTTAGGCTCCGGGTGCATGATAGGAGTCATGAGTTAGAATATTTCAATGTTTTACTCAAAGAGGGAGTTCACTTTCACCCTGGATTGCCTGTGGGCAGACTCAGAACAATAATTCCCCAGGAAGTCAACAAAGAATTCGCAGATCAGATTTTAGCTTGGTGTTGGGATTTAGTCCTTTCAACCGTAAGATGGTTATTAAGGCCACCACAATAACTCACTGACCAACCACTAAGTATACGGTGTCCTTGAAGTTATCTTGAGGTTATCTTGAGATGATTTCGGGGCTTAGCGTCCCCCGCGGCCCGGCGTCGATGAGGCTACCAGACCCTAAACACAGCTCAGAACTGAAGTTAAGTCTCTCAGTGTATATACAGCGAGAAACGGGGAACACCACTCGGTGTGTGCACCCCAGTCCACAGATCTAATACACAGGGACATCGACAGTATTCATCATCACATTGACATGAAGAGCAACACATCTATGCATCATCCCATCACATCATCCGACTATTAGATGCCATTACCTTCATGTATCTCTGGGAGATGCAGCATCACCGATGTCCTCCTCAGCCACAAACGGTAACGAGACCAAGCAAGAACTTGGAGATATATTTCTTGAACATTTTTTGTCTAAGAACAGAGACGTTGGTAAGTGTATGGGAGTAAATGTATGCGTGTATGGGGTGGGGGGGGGTATGAGTATATGGGGGATAAGAGACAGAGCCCCAGTGGAAGTTGAGGGAGAGTAAGGGGAGTATAGATGCGGGGAGGGTGACGGGGACTTGTACTCAAGTGTCGTGGCTACTGGCGCCCCCCGCCACCACCGCTGACTGAGGGCTGTCACAATATTTACAATGTACTCGTCAGGCATAGAGCTTTGGTTTCTTAAAGTGCATCCAGCCCCTACCCCTCGCCTCCTCCTCATAGAAGACCATATCCTCTCTCTCTCTCTCTCTCTCTCTCTCTCTCTCTCTCTCTCTCTCTCTCTCTCTCTCTCTCTCTCTCTCTCTCTCTCTCTCTCTCTCTCTCTCTCTCTCTCTTCTCTCTCTCTCTCTCTCTCTCTCTCTCTCTCTCTCTCTCTCTCTCTCTCTCTCTCTCTCTCCCACTTGGTTTCTCAGTCACATCCTCTCGATACCTTTTCCTTTCAGCTCTTATTCCTAACCTGGTTTTCAAATACCAGACTTACCTTCCAGTCATTGCTTCGTCTCTCTATACTCGTGTCTGCCTGTTGTCGACCCTGGATCATGGGTTGACTATCATCCCCCCTTGTTCTCGCTGCCAGTACCCAGGTCACACACCCCCACCACACCCACACCACCACCACACCACCACACCCACACCCATACCACCACCACACCCACACCATCACCCCACCACACCACCACCACACCCACACCACCACCACACCCACACCACCCACTTTCCTCGCCAGTGCAGCCAGTGTAACTAAACCTCACAACACTGTAAGACAAAAGAGCTAGGGGAAGACATGATCACCACCTATAAAATTCTCAGAAGAAATGATAGGGTAAAGATAAACTATTTAGCACGGGTGGGACGCAAACAACGGAGACACGCAAACAGATGGAAAGTTAATACCCAAACCTGTACACCAATTATTTGACAGTTGAGAGGCGGGACCTAAGAGCCGGAGCTCAACCCCCGCAAGCACAACTAGATGAGCACCCTGAGCACCAGCACCACCACAACATGGCTCTCAGGCACTCAGACCCGCTGCCACCATTTAATTCAGCTTTCTTCAAGCGAGAGAAACACAGAGTATCAACAGGAGAGACCAATTATCCCAAGTGCATTGCGGGAAGAGAGCGTCGGGGGTTACCCTGACCCTCAAAATGTTTGCTAAGGAGGACTTCTTCCGTCTCAGGACGGCCGGGCCCCGGGGTGTCGAGTTCTGCGCTCCGTGGACCTGGCCGAGGTGGCCAAGCTTCCCTTGTTTTTGCTCTTCTAATTCTGGTTAGTGTGTGTTGTGGTAGCAGCGTGTCGGAGGGGGCGGAGGAGCAGTGGGGTGTGTGTATACTTACCTAGTAGTGCTTGCGGGGGTTGAGCTCAGGCTCTTTAGTTTCGCCTCTCAACTGTCAATCAACTGGTGTACTGGTTCCTGAGCCTATTGGGCTCTATCATATCTACACTTCAAACTGTGTATGGAGTCAGCCTCCATCACATCACTTCCTAATGCATTCCATTTGTCCACTACTCTACTACACACACACACATTTGTGCGTGTGTGTGTGTGTGTGTGTGTGTGTGTGTGTGTGTGTGTGTGTGTGTGTGTGTGTGTGTGTGTGTGTGTGTGTGTGTGCGTGTGTGTGTGTGTGCGTGCGTGCACGCCGGGGAGGTACTAGATGTATCTTGAGGGAACTGCCATCGCTGTATCACAAGGGAGAGGCTGGCGGCGCTCTTTGTCCTTCTTGCAGTCCATTCTGCCTTGGCTGTCACTCCCGGAGTGCACCGAATCTTGGCCAAGACTCGTAGTAGCATACACTGACATTCGAACGTCCTTCGTGACTATGTATCATGCCACCGTGTCGTGGCAACCCGTGACAGGATCCCGGCTTCAAGAAATGCTCTGCCATCCTGCACGAATCAAGCTGGCCTTATCCTGCTATGTAAACATGAACATTTATGACTTAACATTCTTCGCAGAGTTAAGTTAAATACTAACTTCGATGCAGACATCTGTGGTACGTATTATTTGAGGTATTTTGTGACCATTAAACGTTATGTAGCCCGATTACTGATTCCTTATTTTCATGTTAGTAAATTTTATTTAGAGTGACCCTTTGACAATTAATCCCATTAACGATGCTCCATTAATCGGAGTAATAACCACAAACCCGTGTTGAATGAGTCGTTGCCACCGCTCAGCTTGTCTGCAAGAGCTCTGGACCCCAGAGTGCATACTTATCACTCAGACTGACTCATTATTGTGCACTCTGAACGTAATGGTTGAGCATTTCTCGGTAGATCAGACAGGTCTCCCCATCTCGTTAACCCACTGGGTCACCCATAAGGATGTTAACCCACTGCGTCACCCATAAAGATGTTAACCCACTGCGTCACCCATAACGATGTTAACCCACTGCGTCACCCATAAGGATATTAACCCACTGCGTCACCCATAAGGATATTAACCCATTGCGTCACCCATAAAGATGTTAACCCACACCGTCACCCATAAAGATGTTAACCCACTGCGTCACCCATAAAGATGTTAACCCACTGCGTAACCCATAAGGATATTAACCCATTGCGTCACCCATAAAGATGTTAACCCACACCGTCACCCATAAAGATGTTAACCCACTGCGTCACCCATAAGGATATTAACCCACTGCGTCACCCATAAGGATATTAACCCATTGCGTCACCCATAAAGATGTTAACCCACTGCGTCACCCATAAGGATATTAACCCACTGCGTCACCCATAAGGATATTAACCCACTGCGTCACCCATAAGGATATTAACCCACACCGTCACCCATAAAGATGTTAACCCACTGCGTAACCCATAAAGATATTAACCCACACCGTCACCCACCATCATCAACCTCTCGAGTGTGTACTTAGATTAACGCTCGAGGGGGACAGAGTGCCATCTCCCCCTTGTACACCAGCCAGGGGTCGCTTGAGTGTTTGGTCGGGGTTTAATTCACTCATATTGCTCGCCTCGCCTTACTGCTGCCACTCATCTTTGCCATCTTTAGTGCATTGCCAGTAGTGGTAATAATTGTATTTATTCTAATGTTACTGAGTCTTAACCATGTTCTTCTGTTAATGTGGAAAGATTATATTATGAAACGTTTCATACAAGCCACAAAGCCAAGTAATATATATATATATATATATATATATATATATATATATATATATATATATATATATATATATATATATATATATATATATGTTTGACAGATATTCGTTATATATTGTGGGACAGTTTCCGATATACACTGAGACAGTTATTTACTATATCTGAAGAACAGGTTTTCGGAATATAATGATATATTTGTTATTATGAACGACAGATATTTACAATGAATGAAAATAGATATAAACTCTGAAACCCCAGCTATACGCTCTGAGAGACTGCTATACACGCTGAGCGATAGCGTGAAGTAATTTATAACAGTGATTACCTTGTTATTATGCCGCGAGAGAAAGATATTGATGTTACGTAACGAGATAAATACAGGAAATTAATATTCGTTAAACACGGGAGAAACTAATGTCCCCCTCGTTAAACACGGGAGAAACTAATGCCCCCTCCCCCCTCGTTAAACACAAGAGCCCCCTATACCAATCATCCCGTCATACAATTCGTAAAAATGGAACGAGTGACATTCATTTGTTATTAATAAGGGGTAGAGGAGCTGCGTCTGGCTGGCGTGCCGCAGGGTCTGCGTCTCTGGCGCTCGGAGTGTAAGCGACGTAAACAAGGCCAAGAATAGCGCGGAGCAGATTATGAGGCGGCGGCGGTGGGATCCCAAAAAATAATATCGTTGCTGGGTCATGGCGGTCGGTGTTAAGTGTCGCGCTAAGACAAACACTAACATCCTCACCCCACCCAACTTCCTCCCTCCCCCACCCCCCTTTATCTCTCTCCCCTATTACCCCATCTCTCACTCCTCTCCTTCTCCTTTCCCCCCCCCCTCAGCCCCCTGCTTTTCCCTGCTCTCATCCACGTCCTGGCTCACCTGACACTTATCCACCCATTCCTCAACTGTTCTCTCTCTCTCTCTCTCTCTCTCTCTCTCTCTCTCTCTCTCTCTCTCTCTCTAGTTCATCTGGCTCCTCTCACTCTGGCTCTCTCGCCCTGGCTCCTCTCTTAACGCTTCTCTCTCATCCTCTGGACATTATCTTTTTTACTTTCCTTAATAAAACTACAAGCTCTTAGCTTGTAATTTTATTTTAGTTTTATTTATTATTACTATCACCAGTACCCCACCACTACCACACACACACACACACACACACACACACACACACACACACACACACACACACACACACACACACACACACACACACACACACTTCTACCCTTATCTAAACAATACCCTTATCAGTCGTGTTCATCATTCCTCTTCTTTTCCATTCCTTTCTTTACCAAATGTACTCATACTCCACATTTTGTTATGTGGTGTGTATGTGCATTGGGTCTCTACCGTACACTCATTAATTTTCTACTACATAAACCCTTTTTTCCCCTTTTCACACATTCTTAATCACCTTTCCATCAATTCCATCCACTACCCCAGTAACTCTCCATCCAACCCGTTCTCGCACTTGCTTATAGTCAATATTGGCCTATTAATAAGTGCATATGTGACATACTAATTTATTGTGAATATTTTAGTTTACCTTGAAAAGCTTAATAGAAAACATCAACCTAACCTAACCTTCTTAGTATGTTAAGATAAGCATCTTATTGCTTCATAATTACAATTATTACTTAACTTATACCTATATTGATATTAGAGTTTTATAAAAATAATAAAACAAAACCAAAATATTTAAATAAATTGTAAATTAACTCAGGATATTGTCAAATATTGTATAAATCTCTATTGTTTAATAAAACTGAAAAAGAAATTCCTAATATGAAAACTGGTGTCTAGCAAATCTATAGGAAGAGTTTGTACCTTAAAAACAAAATAAAACTTGGTATATACCACATATGTACTTATTAATCAGCCAAATAATGACTAGAAGCAATAATTCATATATGTACTGTCTTGTGCGAGAGCGGGTTGCTCCATCTCCCCCTCATCCACCAATTCTCTTCAGCTCAATCTCAACTCCCTCGCCCATCAATTCTCAGCCACCGCCTCCAGTCACCATCAATCCACCCTCTTCCTCTACCCGCGATCCACCAGCGTCAACCACTGAGCCAGGACATGACAGGGCGACATTTCATCCGCCGTTATGATGTCTTCACACAAACAGACAGACTCGGACGACACCAACGGCAACAAACAGTTAGCTCACCCACACCGCTGAGAGGCCAAGGTACTCAGCTCTTATTTCTGTGTCTTCTTGCCAACATCTTTTTGCTTTTCGTTGTGTATTTACATGAATGTTTAATTATGGGTATGTGTGGTAGGTGGGTGGTTTGAGTGTGTGTGTGTGTGTGTGTGTGTGTGTGTGTGTGTGTGTGTGTGTGTGTGTGTGTGTGTGTGTGTGTGTGTGTGTGTGTGTGTGTGTGTGTGTGTGTACTCACCTATTTATGCTTGCCGGGGGTTGAGCTCTGGCTCTTTGGTCCCGCCTCTCAACTGTCAATCAACTGGTGTACAGATTCCTGAGCCTACTGGGCTTTATCATATCTACATTTGAAGCTGTGTATGGAGTCAGCCTCCACCACATCACTGCCTAGTACATTCCATCTGTTAACTACTCTTGACACTGAAAAACTTCTTTCTAACGTCCTTGTGGCTCATTTGGGTACTCAATTTCCACCTGTGTCCCCTTGTTCGCGTACCACCCGTGTTAAATAATTTATCCTTATCTACCCTGTCAATTCCTCTGAGAATTTTGTAGGTAGTGATCATGTCTCCCCTTAATCTTCTAACTTCCAGTGTCGTGAGGTGCATTTCACGCAACCTTTCCTCGTAATTCATGCCTCTTAGTTCTGGGACTAGCCTAGTGGCATACCTCTGAACTTTTTCCAGCTTCGTCTTGTGCTTGACAAGATATGGGTTCCATGCTGGGGGCCGCATACTCCAGGATTGGTCTTACATATGTGGTGTACAAGATTCTGAATGATTCCTTACACAGGTTCCTGAAGGCTGTTCTGATGTTAGCCAGCCTCGCGTATGCCGCAAATGTTATTCTTTTTATGTGGGCTTCAGGAGACAGGTTTGGTGTGATATCAACTCCTAGATCTTTCTCTCTGTCCTTTCTGTGTGTGTGTGTGTGTGTGTGTGTGTGTGTGTGTGTGTGTGTGTGTGTGTGTGTGTGTGTGTGTGTGTGTGTGTGTGTGTGTGCGTGTATGCGCGCGCGTGTGTACGCGCGTGTCAGTACCTCTGTTTGTCTATCTGCATATGTTCAGGCAACAATAATACGTGGCTGAAACTCACTATATTGACGATAAAAATCAACTTAAAAAAAGCACGTATATGGCCACTTTAGAATTTTCATAAAACCATATTTACGGAAGGAGAGAAGGCAGCCCGAAGCAACACACTCCAGCGGCCCACCGCCGCCCATCACCACGCTGTCGCCTGGGCTCCTATATTTGCCGAGCAAAAATACCCACCAACGATAATTCGACGAAATCTATTTATGAGCGGCTGTCGGGATGCACATCAACCCGTGGCGCTGGAGAAATCTGCTCGGGGCTGCTGATTTCATAAGGCATCGAATATCACGGCTCAGAAATTATGAAAACACGGGTGTGTGGGAATTTGAATAGCAGCTTGGCTTAGTATGTTGCCTTGGTGGTCAGATGTCTGTCTGTCTGGCTATTGATGACGGGGGGGGGAAGTTCATTGATGCTCGCTCCCACCCCACCGTGTCTCGCTCACTCTCTCTTGTTCTAAAGTTTAGTTTCGTGTACATGCATTGTATAAATTAAATGTTTTCAGGAGACTGATATAGGTGTATATACTGCTCTTAAAAATATAGCAGGGAGGAGACCCATGTTGAAGAGAAGTGAGGGTTCGGCCGGCGGTGAACGGACGAGAGAACAGGAGCCGCGTCCTGAACAAAAGAGTCATGTTTTAGGATACATTTCAAAACACAATGAAGGGTGTGGAACCAACAGAATAATATTTGCGGTGGAGGTATGAATTCTATTAGTGGACTCGGGACGTTTGGAGAGGTTTTGGTAGCGAATTCACCGTGCTATTTCTACGTGTAAAGATAACATACTCGGATGGGTGGGCAAAGTCTTGAATGGGACCTCGCTTAGCGGAATCTCGTCTGCGCATAGCTCTATACTGCCATCAACCTTCGATTTGTTATTGTTTGCAGCTTCACCGTGATAAAAGTAATGAGTTATATATAACCTACTTAAACACACTTCTAAGTCGCCGAAGGAATAATCGACCTTACTTACAGAGAGTCCAAGACTCACAAGTGGGCAAGAAACTCGCGTTTTCTTTATTGTTTCGTTTATCATGCAGACAAAACAGTGAAAAGTCAATGATAATCGCTGGGCGGGGAAAATAAACTCTTGAAAATCACACCTGAGCTCGCCCTATGACTTAAAAACACTGGAATGTTACCAGCAGGTGACGCCAGCGCTGCCTCATGCTGGCCGGCCTTGACCGATCCTCTGAGGACCTGGCGCTAGAAGGCTCTTCTGCCGCCACAGCTGACCGAGGCTGCCGTTTGTACTGTGGGTGAGCCACATGCGGGGGTTGTACTGTGTGGCAGTGAGGGGTTGTAGTTTGTGGGAGGAGAGTGACTTTGTGATGGGTGTGTGTGTGTGAGGGCCCGAGTGTCACGATAAACACAGTACTCGTGTCTAATGAGTGTTGGTGGGTGATGACGGGGGGGGGGGCCCGTGTTGTGATCTTGGCCCTTGTGAGTGAGGGTGCTGTGTATAACAAAAGCTTGTGTTGTGGTGTTGTGTCTCGTGTCAGCATTATAGCTTTGTTATTCACACCAGGAGCGAATAATAGCGTCCTGAACTGTATGTGAAGATTATAGTGATATAATGTTGTAAGAGTTGTACATGACATACCTTCACATCCTGTTAAAGTTGTTATTGTTGCCGAGGCGCTGATAATTCTTGTGTTGCTACGAGGCAGCAATATTGAGGGAGAGCGAGCGAGCAAGAGTTGTCTGACCGTCTCAAGTGTTGTCTCAAGCTACACGTCTTTTGTCAACCTTCAAGAAACATGCATTTGCGATTCCAGAGACTATCAAGAAGCTTGAATTAATGATGCGGTTTGTGAACACGCTGCTGAAATGTGCGAAGGTCAGAGAGAGAGAGAGAGAGAGAGAGAGAGAGAGAGAGAGAGAGAGAGAGAGAGAGAGAGAGAGAGAGAGAGAGAGAGAGAGAGAGAGAGAGACACACACACACACACACACACACACACACACACACACACACACACACACACACACACACACACACACACACACATACACACACACACACACACAGTGCAAAAGTTAGAACATCATTCAGAAACCTAAGTAAGGAGGCATTTAGGGCGCTTTACACTGCCTACGGAAGGCCAGTCTTAGAGTATGCCGCCTCATCATGGAGTCCCCATCTGAAGAAGCATATAATGAAACTGGAAAAGGTTCAGAGGTTTGCAACGAGACTCGTCCCAGAGCTACGAGGGATGGGGTATGAGGAGCGCCTGAGGGAACTGTGCCTTACGACACTAGAAAGAAGAAGGGAGAGGGGGGACATGATAGGAACGTATAAGATACTCAGAGGGATTGACAGAGTGGACATAGACGAAATGTTCACACGGAATAGTAATAGAACGAGAGGACATGGATGGAAGCTTGAAACTCAGATGAGTCACAGAGATGTTAGGAAGTTTTCTTTTAGCGTGAGAGTAGTGGGAAAATGGAATGCACTTCAGGAACAGGTTGTGGAAGCAAATACTATTCATAATTTTAAAACCAGGTATGATAGGGAAATGGGACAGGAGTCATTGCTGTAAACAACCGATGCTCGAAAGGCGGGATCCAAGAGTCAATGCTCGATCCTGCAGACACAACTAGGTGAGTACAACTAGGTGAGTACACACACACACACACATACACAGAGCCAGAGCTCAACCCCCGCAAACACAACTAGGTGAGTACACACACACACACACACACACAAGCTGGATTAGTGATTCCGGCCTTACATGCATCTTCTCACTCACTTTCTAAACAATGATACCTCCACCTCACTCCTGCCTTCATATGTTCGCGCTTCTATACAATCTTTACTATCTTCAACTCATCAACAAACACAATATTTGTGTATGCGAACCGTTTGCCTGATGTGCTCCGACAGATTAAAAAAAAAAATAACAGTATTGAAGCTCCTGAAATCTGGAGACAACGCTGAAGCCTCCCGAGGCTTTCATGAAAGACGACTTTCATCCTGCCACACGAGGGAGGAAAACCGGTTGTATACCAGAAAACCGGTTGTATACCAGAAAACCGGTTGTATACCAGAAAACCGGTTGTATACCAGAAAACTGGTTGTATACCAGAAAACGGGTTGTATACCAGAAAACCGGTTGTATACCGGAAAACCGGTTGTATACCGGAAACCGGTTGTATACCGGAACCCGGTTGTATACTAGAAAACCGGTCGCATTTCAGCCCATATATTTACCATGACGGTTCTAATCACGACATAATACACTGCGTTTTTGAAGTTGTATTTGTCAATGTCTCATCAATGAAATACAGTTCTGAATCCATTCCTCATTCGATGAATGATGAATGATGCTACAGCCATTAAGTAGCGTGCACAAGCTGCGCAAACTCCCGTTGTACCCAAGCTTTATTAGCTTTATTGTGGTAACAGCAAACAGGAAGTATATAAAGCATGATGATAACATCTTTATTATAAGATAACCGTGATAGATATCTCAAACGTCGACTTACAGCAGCTCATTAAGCCACTCACACAAGACAAATTATGAATAAATATTTTAATTATTTTATTAAAATATTTTTAATATTTTAATATTTCATTATTATTCATCATAAGTATTCCAAACCCAAAATATCTTGCAGGCGATGAGTCACAATAACGTGGCTGACGTATGTTGACCAGACCACACACTAGAAGGTGAAGGGACGACGACATTTCGGTCCGTCCTGGACCATTCTCAAGTCGATCATTCACAGTCGACTTGAGAATGGTCCAGGACGGACCGAAACGTCGTCGTCCATTCAACTTCTAGTGTGTGGTCTGGTCAACTTCCAAAATATCTTCACTTTACACCAGAGTAACCGTCGACGCCACCATGAGGACATGTGCACTAAATTATCTCCACATTTCCCACCGCTAAATCGTAAAGCTAAAAGGATTAGATCGTCTTAAGCCGCAGTTGAAATAAACATAACACAAAGGATCTAAGTATGATAACCCTTGGGACTGTGACGTCACGCTTTGTTTACACTCTGTGCCGTTGACACCAGAACCTCTCTCTCTCTCTCTCTTGCTCTCTCTCTCTCTTGCTCTCTCTCTCTCTCTCTCTCTCTCTCTCTCTCTCTCTCTCTGTCTCTCTCTCTCTCTCTCTCTCTTTCTCTCTCTCTCTCTACTGCATACCTCACCTCTCTCTCTCTCTCTCTCTCTCTCTCTCTCTCTCTCTCTCTCTCTCTCTCTCTCTCTCTCTCTCTCTCTCTCTCCCTCCAACCAGTCACCACAATTAATGCAGCGCAATTTTTAGCCGTATTTGACAATAGCGTTAAAATCCGGGTGCTTTAGAGACATTCAAAGCACCGCCATACTTACGCTTCCTCAGCCTCAAATAGTTACGAAGGTGCCTCTAGGATCGCACGCTTCTGGTCAAACACAGTTCCCTACGTTGCTTCAGTGCCAGCACCCATTAACCCTCCATTATAAAACAAGAGTAATCATGATTATATTAATATAATGGGGAAAAATGGGTCTTGTAATGGGAGAGTTGCCTCCCTTAACGGAGAAATTGTGCACCTGTAATTAGGGAGATGGGGTTCCTGTAATGGCGGAGTTGTTTACCTGTCATGGGCACTTGATTACCTGTCATGAGGCAGTTGTGTGGTATGTAACGGGTGTAATTATGTATCTGTAATGCAGGGAGCCGCGTACACGTATAGCGAGCTGATATGTGGTGATCGTGGCCAGCTGTTCGTGGAGGCGATCTGCATATTCCTATCCAAGGCACAGCACCGGTGACGGCTGAGGTGGAACAAGCATACAAGGAGGAGATAAGAACAAGGAGAACAGTTGGAACACAGCCGTGATGACGTAGTCTAGTGCCAGCGTGAACAGTTATACATGAATTATGAACAGTTATACATGAATGGTAACGATATATCAGCGTATCTATGTCCTGGTAACGTTGCAATGAGCATATCTACTTCCTGGTAATGATACAATCAGCGTATATATCTTCTGATAACGATACAATCAGCGTATCTACATCCTGGCAACCTTACAATCAGCGAATCTACCTCCAAGTAACGCTACATTCAACACACCTACTTCTTTGCAACGTTAGAGTCATTCGTGTCTACCTACCAATATTACAATCAGTTGTGTCTACCACCTGGTAACGTATAATAATCGTGTCTATATACTACCTGATAACGCTAGAACCAGACGTGAGAACATTACCTAATATTATATTATTAACAACGGGTATTTCATTTCACCCAAAGATTCTTCACTGAATTATGTTTTCATTCGTCATTAAAACCGTAAATTTTGGCATTTTTGTGCTATATTTACGTGATATAAGCATAAGTTAATGTATGCTAAAAGCGTGGTATTCGAATCCACGAGTGAAGAAAACGTGAAGAAAAAGGCAAAGATAAGATTCGGACAAACAAGACAACGATTCGGACAAACAAGACAACCGGTCCGTATTCCTGCATCAAGAAACAAAAACAATCGGACGATGTTAAAGAGGAAAACATTTGCATTCATTCTCAAGTCCATCAGCTAGCTGCCCGGCACGGCCCGTAAATCACTACCCTGAAGGAGGACCATCATCCACTTCGTCTCTAAAGTTCAACTCCCTTCGCCCATGAACCGGAATCTCGATCTTCCGATACGAGTTGGAAAGCACCTTCTTGGAAGAAACCTCCCACAAATCAGTTTCTAGCATTCAGAAGAGCATAAGCCACATGGTGTTCCAAGAGTGATAATCATATACCAACGCAAGAGCTGCCTGGACCTTGAAACAACGAGCAGGTTGTCCTTGTCTCGATCCGCTCGTCCAAAATCAGTTGTGAGCGACGTGCCTGAACCCTGATGGAGAAGCCGCTAGTGAGTGCTCTTCAGGAGGCCACAAGGACCTCGCCAGTATCGTTATCGGCCTTCGGGGTGTCAAAAAGCAGCGGCGACTGACAGCAAGGGTTGTCAATGGTCTGGCTCCGAAGGCTGTGGTCACGGACTCTTGATCCGTTACTTCTCGATATTTTAACTCGAACTTAATCGCTGTCTTCTGAAGGACGGAGCTCCTTTGTACATATTTGTGTTGTAAACAGTGTTCATAGTAGTTTTGCTTACCAAAATATATCCTATAATACCAAAATATAGAATAAATAAATGTTTTGTCATTGGCAACACTGCAACTGACAGCAAGTGCCACGAGAAGAACCATTGCGCACGTTCCTTTGTTCATTTTGGCGCGAAACAATCGGCGGGGCGCACTCATTTTGGCGGGAAAGGCTCTTGCGTGGCTCACTCGGCCAAGTTGGTGAGGAGGCTGGAGGGTGCTTCAACATTCCCTCCTACCAGCGCAAATTGTCGGGAATGAGATGTAAATAACGATGGGTGAGCGGAGCGACACGTGGCTCGCCAGCAGCCATCACGAGGCACGACACCAGATTAACTCCCTCATCCTCGACATTTCTAAAGCTATTTACAACTCCAGATAATGAAGAGTGCCACTGAGAGCGCAGCGAGTTCTCGCATATCCAGAGGTTAACCTTTGTGTAAGCCACTTTAGCGGTGAAAGCGTGCTTTCTGTGTCCGGGAAATGCAAATGAGGCGAATAAGAAATATAGTATTAGTAAGCGCGGGATCTTATGGCCTGAAGATGACAGAGATGGAACGATGCGGGTGGCTGTCATCTTGGCCGCCATGTTTGGGACGTCGAAGAGTATGTACACGAAAACATATTCCTATACAAGCCATAAACGCCAAAACTCTGCTGGGTTTTAAAATACAGCTGGAAAAGATCACGAGGGGCAAATGGGAGGACCACCGACAAGCCTCCGGCTTCCTGTCCTCATCGAGGCCACTAGTATTAGCGGCCCTCAGATAAATTCAAGTAAATACACATTTTGCTTATTCTGCCTTAACCTTAACTAACCTTAAGGAAGAACCGGAATCTCATCTAATCACCGGAATCTCATCTTCCTCACGAGGACTGGAAGTGTCTCAGTGTCCCCGGTGTTGCCCCCTGGGCCGACGGTTCACCCTCCCCAGGATACAACTCCTCTTACTCCAAGGTGAACAGAGGCATTAGGTGTAGGGGAAACGTCTCGCCCTGCCAGGGAATCATACTCAGGTCCGTGTGACAGTGAAAACCAGCATTATCCTCTCTTTAATAAGACTTAATTGAAATCTTCAGATCAGGCAAAATTGTAATTAAATTTTGTCAATAAAGATGTTAATAAAAAAAACTCAGGTCCAAAACTCAGGACTTTAGCAAAGCTTTTGATACAGTGCCACATGAAAGACTGATTAAAAAAATAGAGTCTCATGGTATTGGGGGTGCTATATTAAGCTGGATTAGGGCATGGCTATACCAAAGGAAACAGAGAGTTAGTATAAATGGAATCAAGTCAGAGTGGGAAAATGTTGTAAGTGGAGTGCCTCAAGGCTCTGTCCTGGGACCTCTGTTGTTTATAATATATATAAATGATTTAGATTCAGGTTTGAGTAGCAACATTTGCAAATTTGCCGATGATACGAAAATCGGTAGGGAAATTAATTCGGAGGAGGACTCACTATCACTTCAAGTTGATCTAGATAGGGTTTTGAAATGGTCAAAGGATTGGCAGATGCAGTTTAATGCTGATAAATGTAAAGTTCTGAGGTTAGGTAATGATGATAGAGTTACAAGATACGAGCTAGATGGTGTTGTGATTGCGAAGTCGGATTGCGAAAGGGATCTGGGAGTTATGATTAATAAGAATTTAAAACAAAAGGATCAATGCATAAATGTTCGTAATAAGGCAAATCGGACACTTGGATTTATTAATCGCAGCGTTAGTAACAAGACACCTGGTGTGGTTCTCAAGCTATATCTTGCTCTAGTTAGGCCCCATTTAGATTATGCAGTTCAGTTTTGGTCGCCATATTATAGAATGGATATAAATTCACTTGAACGTGTCCAGCGTAGGATGACTAAGTTAATTCCCCAAATTAGAAATCTTTCATATGAAGAAAGATTAACAAAGCTTAAGTTGCATTCACTGGAAAGGCGAAGAGTTATGTAAAGGTTGATGTAAAGTTCTGAGGTTAGGTAATGATGATAGAGTTACAAGATACGAGCTAGATGGTGTTGTGATTGCGAAGTCGGATTGCGAAAGGGATCTGGGAGTTATGATTAGTAAGAATTTAAAACAAAAGGATCAATGCATAAATGTTCGTAATAAGGCAAATCGGACACTTGGATTTATTAATCGCAGCGTTAGTAACAAGACACCTGGTGTGGTTCTCAAGCTATATCTTGCTCTAGTTAGGCCCCATTTAGATTATGCAGTTCAGTTTTGGTCGCCATATTATAGAATGGATATAAATTCACTTGAACGTGTCCAGCGTAGGATGACTAAGTTAATTCCCCAAATTAGAAATCTTTCATATGAAGAAAGATTAACAAAGCTTAAGTTGCATTCACTGGAAAGGCGAAGAGTTAGGGGTGACATGATAGAGGTTTACAAGTGGATGAATGGACATAACCGGGGGGATATTAATAGGGTATTAAAAGTATCAACACAGGACAGAACACGAAACAATGGATATAAATTGGATAAGTTTAGATTTAGGAAAGACTTGGGTAAATACTGGTTCAGTAACAGGGTTGTTGATTTGTGGAACCAATTGCCGCGTAACATTGTGGAGGTGGGGACCCTCGATTGTTTCAAGCACGGGTTGGACAAGTATATGAGTGGGATTGGGTGGTTATAGAATAGGAGCTGCCTCGTATGGGCCAATAGGCCTTCTGCAGTTACCTTTGTTCTTATGTTCTTATGTTCTTAGTTAGGGGTGACATGATAGAGGTTTACAAGTGGATGAATGGACATAACCGGGGGGATATTAATAGGGTATTAAAAGTATCAACACAGGACAGAACACGAAACAATGGATATAAATTGGATAAGTTTAGATTTAGGAAAGACTTGGGTAAATACTGGTTCAGTAACAGGGTTGTTGATTTGTGGAACCAATTGCCGCGTAACATTGTGGAGGTGGGGTCCCTCGATTGTTTCAAGCACGGGTTGGACAAGTATATGAGTGGGATTGGGTGGTTATAGAATAGGAGCTGCCTCGTATGGGCCAATAGGCCTTCTGCAGTTACCTTTGTTCTTATGTTCTTATGTTCTTAATGGGATGTGAGCTGAATGCGTTAACTACTCAGTCCATCCTCCAAAGATTTCACAACGTCAAGAAATTGTCGTACTAAAGTGCGCTTATCCTAACCTACCAAAGGACTGAAAACAGAAACTGGGGCAGTATATCAATTTCGCGAGCCGCTTCCATTTTCTAGTACGACCATTTTTGGCCTTAGGTTAGAACGTCAAAATGCGACGTTCTATTAAGAGGACAGATTGAACTACTGCGCAAGCAGTAAGCAATGAAGATAATTTTCAATTGACTTCACCGTTGTAAACACCATAAAATTTAAACACTTGTGAAGTGACAGAAAACATGTCGAGTCTGACCCAACTCTATAATATAATTGTATATATAATACAAAAAACTCCCAATGGTGTGATATATCAATGAGTAACTAATTTGATGCAATGAGGTGACCTGAACCAGCGTTCTGGTGGTTCGCAGACACTCGCCATAACCCACTCGGCCACGACAGAACAAAAGCCAATCAAACCGGAACTCAACTCAATTCACTCCTCATGGATCCAACTGATTCTTTCATTGATACATCATATTAAACTCATTTCACTGTACATTTGACATATCTAATGTATTAAATAGGTTAATCACCTCGGTTAATCACCTCATTCTACTACACCTTGCATCCCCTTACCTCATCTCCCCTCACCCAAACCGTTCAGAGACCTCAGCCTCTCCCCTCAGCGCCTGCCCGCGACAAAGCACCGTCCAGTCACTCAGCTTTGAGACTTGGGGCTAAATTCCACTCATTAAATCAATGGAGTCTCTTACAGACTGAGAAATGAATGAACTTTTCTTTATCCGTCAGTGAGAGCTATATTGTGGACGCGGCCTGTATTTCCCAGGACACGATGAGACATACATATGTACATACATACAGAAACACACATTTATGTTATATGGGAATAAATGTGTAATCTGTGAATAGATTCAACCCGTTCTCGCACTTATAGTCAATATTGGCTTATTTAATAAGTGCATATGTGACGTACTAATTGATTGTGAATATTTTAGTTTACCTTGAAAAGCTTCATAGAAAACACCGACCTCACCTAACCTTCTTAGTATGTTAAGATAAGCATCTTATTGCTTCTTATTTACAATTATTACTTAACCTATCAACGGTATAGGTTCAGTAATAATTGTAATTAAGAAGCAACAAGATGCTTATCTTAACATACTAAGAAGGTTAGGTGAGGTCGGTGTTTTCTATGAAGCTTTTCAACGTAAACTAAAATATTCACAATCAATTAGTATGTCACATATGCACTTATTAAATAAGCCAATATTGACTATAAGCAAGTGCGAGAACGGGTTGATAGATTACACAGCAGTAAATTGGGGAATATAAATCACATAACATTCTTCAATGATTAATAATTTGAAAGTCATTTTAAAATAGACAGTTACAAGCTAAAGGAAATTAGTATTAGAATGACATTAAATAGCGCTATATAACTTGACGGGGACTAATAACGTCTAAATTAGTGGTGATAAGTTAGTTATTTTCTTTTCTAAGTATTGGTGTCTTGTGGTGTCAGGAATGTATTAGTTCAAGAAAGTTTATTGATACAATAACATGTCTCAAAAGAATAGCGTAACTTAGGCTATTTCTACCCTCCATGTGTCGAGTTAAAAGCTGTTTGCTGCTAGTCAAGCTACTGGAGGTTAGTTCACAGTTACTTGCTAGTGATTAGCCTCTCCTCCCGTGCAACATGAAGGTCACTGAGGGCGACGCTGAAGACACACAAACAGGATCTTGGAATATGCACATTACACAAGAATTTAACCGCTAAACTCCATATGCTAGCAACAGTAAAAATAGAAAAAGAAATAGTATCAAATTTAGGTTTATATAAATGTTTTCATTCGTCTTTTTTTTCCTCCGTCTCTATAAGACTGTCCCTCTATCTCTGTTTTTGTCTTAGTCTGTCTCTTTGTCTTTGTCTCTGTCTCTGTCTCTCTAAAGCGTGCCACCCACGAGGATGTTCGGTATCTGTCGAGTCATAGCGCTGGAGGCAATACTCCACCACTACCTCCACACACACACACACACATACACTCCACATTACTCCACCGCACTACTCCACACACATTACTCCACCGCACACACACACACCAACACTATGGCACGACCACAGACACTTTTGGCATAATCATCGCCACTATGGACGATCGAGATAACATAATCATCACTTAAGACAGTACTAGCGATCATATGCCGCTCGTCTGGAGACGTCGAAGTCCTCCTCGAGTGTGACCGGGAGTCCAGACCTGTAGTCCTCGCGGGCAGGGAGGTGGTGGAGGAGGCCTGAGGTCCCCCTGGAAGGCAGGCAGGCAGCGAGGTGGTCCTCGATGTATAAGAAGGGCCCTGGATGACAATACAGTGTCTACCCTATACCCGAAGGGGTCGCAGTTCAGTGTGGCGGGAATATCCCCCAAGGCGCCGACAGCCCCTCGCCGTGTACCTCCACAACACACACCTTTTCACGCCCTTCTTCTGTTGTCTAGTGTCTTCAATTTCCACGCCTGTCTGGACATCTATACCCTGCCTAATGCGGCCGCACTCATTCTGTATCTTGTCGCCTGTGGCTCAAGTACGCCAGCTGTCACTACGTTCGGCCACTTGGGCTGGACGGTAGAGCGACGGTCTCGCTTCAGGCAGGTCGGCGTTATATCCCCGACCGTCCAAGTGGTTGGGGCACTATTCCTTCCCAAACCCTTATCCTGACCCCTTCCAAGTACTATATAGTTGTAATGGCTTGGCATTTTCCCCCCTGATAGTTCCCTCCCATCCTGCCCGCGAGGTGTCCAGGTGTGGTAGTGATAGTAGTGGTGGTGGTAGTGATAGTAGTGGTGGTAGTTGTGGTGGTAATGATGGTCGTGCTTACCTAACTGTGACAACGAGGGAGAGAGATCTATCTTTACTTGTCTTGTACCTGGTGCTTCTGTTTTAACTCTACAAACGTTCAAGTTCTTTGTTATATTTGGCCTTAAAATTGTGAATAGAGTTCACGATTTGTTCTTTCCATTATTTACCACCCAAGTACGGGTATTGAATAACGAATTCTATCATCAACCCCCCCCCCCCCCACCGGACAGGGTACGAGTATTTGATGATGCTGATGGCAGTAATTGAGTCTGGTAGCTGCAGGACATCTTGGCTATTGTAATTTGTGATTGAATAATTATTTTGAACAGCCGCATTAAAATGCGAACCTATCTTGAGGTTATCTTGAGATGATTTCGGGGCTTTTTAGTGTCCCCGCGGCCCGGTCCTCGACCAGGCCTCCACCCCCAGGAAGCAGCCCGTGACAGCTGACTAACACCCAGGTACCTATTCTACTGCTAGGTAACAGGGGCATAGGATGAAAGAAACTCTGCCCATTGTTTCTAGCCGGCGCCTGGGATCGAACCCAGGACCACAGAATCACAAGTCCAGCGTGCTGTCCACTCGGCCGACCGGCTCCTAGTGGTCAAACGTAGGTTAACTTTACATCAAATTAAATACTTGTCTTCGTCGTGATTCCTATTGTCGTTTCTTGGGTCAAACGGTTTGTACTCACCTAGTTGTGCTTGCGGGGGGGTTGAGCTTTGGCTCTCTGGTCCCGTCTCACTGTGTATTAGTTTCCACGGGACAAGGAATGGCCTGAGAATAATCCGTATGAGCTTCAATGGTCATTAACAAGCGCTCGTGTATGCCTTGTAAGACACGACGCTACAACAACCACCAAAGATGTCGACAAATATATAAAAAAAAAACATTCTTGATGGCAAGACTCAACAAAAGAAGCAGCATTATCATCCCCATCATCATCGCCCAGAACATTATTTTCCAATATACGCGATAGATTGGCTGTCGCCTGATAAGAATTGATAAGTTCCCTGTGCCAGGCCTCTCCTCATGTGAGATGGGGGACTCGCCCATTGTGGTGTGTGCTCCTTAATATTATGGGAGAAAACTCGCAAATGGGGTGTTGGAGGGTAAAGACGTTTGTTATCCAACTTTAAGTTTAGTTACACATAAAATTTGAAATTGGAAGCTAAAGTTTTGTATATATAAATGAAGAAATGAACGAGAGAGAGAGAGAGAGAGAGAGAGATAAAGAGAGAAAGAGAGAAAGAGAGAGAGAGAGATAAAGAGAGAAAGAGAGAGAGAGAGAGAGAGAGAGAGAGAGAGAGAGAGAGAGAGAGAGAGAGAGAGAGGGGGGGGTGTTAAGCACTTTCTTAGACTCCATGTTGGTCAACCTGTCATCTTTCAAGAACGTCGCTTTTCGCTCGTATGCGTGACATAAGGCCAAAAATTGTCGTGCTAGAAAATGGAAGCGGCTGGCGAAAGTGACGTACTGTCCCGTTTTCTGTTTATGGTCCTCTGGTTGGTTAGGAGAGGACACTTTTAAATTGATCGAGCAGTATGACTTGAAACATGGTAGCGGTCGACAGTGCAGTACCACTTGAACTGGTCGGTACTTATAGCTAAGGCCTCGCTTCTTCCAGGTCGGCGTTCGATTACCGAGAGTCCAAGTGGTTGGGCACCATTCCTAACCTCCGTATCCCAGCTCCTTGTCTTCATATCCCAGCTCCTTGTCTTCACATCCCAAGTCCTGGCTTACTGGCTTGCAGGCGAGGAGTCACAATAACGTGGATGAAGCATGTTGACCAAACCACGCACTAGAAAGTGAAGGGACGACGACGACGTTTCGGTCCGTCCTGGACCATTGTCAAGTCGATTGTGACAATTGACTTGAGAATGGGCCAGGACGGACCGAAACGTCGTCGTCGTCCCTTCACTTTCTAGTATGGGTTTGGTCTTACTAGCTTAGTGCTTTCTCCTGATAATTACTTTACCTCCAGTAGGTTTGTGAGCCTTGGATTTCGCTGTTATTGAATTCACATCAGCACAATACTCATTAACTCACTCGCTCCTTTCCTCAGCCTATTCTCGGCTAGGCTGCGGCCGGCGTTCTGTGTACCCAACCTCACCTACCTTGAGGTGCGTCCGGGGCTTAGCGTCCCCGCGGCCCGGTCGTCGACCAGGCCTCCTGGTTGCTGGACTGATCAACCAGGCTGTTGGACGCGGCTGCTCGCAGCCTGACGTATGAGTCACAGCCTGGTTGATCAGGTATCCTTTGGAGGTGCTTATCCAGTTCTCTCTTGAACACTGTGAGGGGTCGGCCAGTTATGTCCCTTATGTGTAGCGGCAGCGTGTTGAACAGTCTCGGGCCTCTGATGTTGATAGGTCTCCAAACAAGAGATTTTCTTATAGCTTGGGCTGGTGAATGATTGACATTTTTGTACATTTGTCACTTGAAACATTTTCGAAGCTATGAGAGCACCGTAAACAAAGCACCATCGAGCATCGAACACCGTTAAATAGTAACAGTCCAGTCATCCAGGAGACCTGGTTGACGACCGGGCCGCGGGGACGCTAAGCCCCGGAAGCACCTCAAGGTAACCAGCCTCATATACAAAGACAAGGAAGAATGCAAGGATACTATGAGGAGAAAGTGCTAAACTAAGATGATTATATGCCACTTGAAAGGGATATGAGGATAGGACAGGAGCTGAGGGTAAGGAAAAGGGGAGGAGGGCAGTAAGGAAAGGAACGGTACTCAACCACTTGGACAATCTGGGATCGAACGCCGACCCTGCAGGAAGCCAGGCCTCCTCTCTTCCGACAAGTCCAAGTGGTTGGACTTATACTCGCTAATCCAGTAACCTAGTAACACACTTTTCACTAACATATAAAATGCTTCACCCACATTCTGTAAATATATATTAAATAAGCAACGCTTTCCCATTTAAGTGAAGGTAATGGCTATACTGTGTATCATCATTCACTTACTGATGACACTATTTCTTCAAAGCTTTCCCAACAGTAGCCTATCACAGGACACTTGCTGTTTATAACACACAAACCAGACGGCGCCTTGGAAGACGCAGATGGCACACAATCTTCGAATCCTCGGGTGGACCCCCCCGAGGCTTCGGGCCGGTCAGCCACCTGAATGTCACAGTTAATAACGTGTGTCATGAAGATATACACTGAGTGAAATCGTGTGTGAAGTAGAGATTTACACTGCGTGACCGTGTGTGTGTGTGTGTGTGTGTGTGTGTGTGTGTGTGTGTGTGTGTGTGTGTGTGTGTGTGTGTGTGTGTGTGTGTGAGTACTGACCATCAGATGTCACCACGATGTGTGGCAACACAACACCGACCGCCACACACACCTAAAACATCTTAAATAACAAAATATCCGTCATCATATTAACATTCTAACACTGTCCCCCAGAAACGGGACCTCCCTGGGGGATGGGGGGGGGGGGAGTCCCAGATTGATATGCGGCTCTCGTGAGCAAAGAAATCACTGTGAGGGATCATTGTTGCCATATTAGGTGTGTCACGCTTGGTCAGGTCCCAATGCTGCGCGCGGGTGGTCTGGAGGGGGGGAGTCGAACCCACGCACCTCCTCTGGCTACACTGATGTATTCTTTCCCCTCTTGAGTGATGGGAAGGGAGGGACGGGGGAAGTGTGGGAGAGGAAGGGAGGGGGGTTACTGCAGTGTTAGACAAGTGGAAGAAGAGGCTGATGTTTGGTGGAGTAGGGGTATGTTCAGTGGTCAGGAACGGTATGGAAGGG
>NC_091179.1:13006140-13011140 GCF_040958095.1 Procambarus clarkii
TAAGACAAGCATGCGAGGAGAAGCCGACACAGAATCTTTCGTTATCAATCCCACACCTGAACACTGCCCCCCCCCCCTTCTATCTCCAAGAACTCTAAACAAATTTCAAGATGTGTTTACCATTAACAACCCACACGGTTGGGCTGGATCGCGAGCGACCTCCTTCGGAAGTGTTCCTCAGGTTCCTCCACCAGCTTCCCCTCTGATCACTCGACGAAGCTCAAGGGGGTCTATAGGAGCCAGCGAGAGGGGGAATGACAAGGCTGAAGAACCACCAATGAGAGCGCTGTCTGGGCCGACGGCGAAGGATGTTTTAGCATGCAGAGCCTAGGCCGAGAAAGTTGATAAGTGGGGAATAGGGGGTGGGTGGGTAAAGGTTTTGGAAGGGAAGGGAGTAGGGAAATACTGGGTGAGGGGAAGGGAAGGGAATAGGGGGGTGAGAGAGGGGGGGATAGGGGGTTGTTGGAGGGTGGGTGGGGGGGGGGGTAGTAGGACAAAAATTCCAGCAGAGGGAACAAAGATTCGTCATCAGAATTATTATTATTATTATTAACATCTTTATTGACCAAATTAATTACAATTTTGCCTAATCTGAGGATTTCGATTAAGTCTTATTAAAGTGAGGATAATGGTGGTATTCACTGTCACGCAGGACAGAGGGTCATACATAAGACAATAGGTCTAAACTGTAGGCTGAAGCACTTATATATCATGGTTACAATCAATGTTTTAATGTATAGATATGTAAAATCAACTTTCTATTGTGCACTGCCACACAAGGGCAGGGATGGGTTCATAAGTGATGCAGCTTAGAAGTAATATAAATAAAAATTGTTCTTCATTCTTTAAAATGGACAAGCAAATTTTGGATAAATTGTTAGGATGTCGTCCAGAACACCTGAGTCAATAAAATAGTTACACAGTTGGTGGTACAAGAGGCCAGGAGGTCTAAAGTCCTTTACGGTTTCACATTCAACAATATAGTGTTCTAGTGAATGCATTAAAGGTTTATCACAGAGTTCACAATCTGAGTATTCTGGTAGTGGCTCAGCCTCACTAACCTGCCAGACGTGTCTATAGCTAAGGCGAATTCGCGCAATGACTACATCACATTGCCTGGTTCGGTTACTGTGCTGACCATACAAATACCTATTATTACAAAACTTGTCATAACTTTTAATACTGCAGCTTTCAGGTCTCTGGGCATTTCTTAGTTCTTCTAAATCTGAATTAATTTCTTTAATTTGTATGTTTCCAATAATTTCATTAGATAGTCCAAAGTCATAATCAATGTTTTCTTTCCTGCAAGCCTCACTGGCCAATCGATCTACAAAATCATGTTTTCCAACTAGAAGCAATAACCAGTTTGATGACCAAACCACCACCAATCAGTAATTGAAGAGACGCCGACGTTTCGGTCCGTCCTGAACCGTTATCGTGTAAACTAGACTTGACCAAAGGTCCAGGACGGACCGAAACGTCGTCGTCCCTCCACTTTCTGACTTGTGGTTTGGTCATCAGGTCTTCAGCCACGTTATTGCGACTCATCGTCTGCAATAACAGTTTGCTAACGAGACCCCCCCCCCCCCCCGTCGTGTTCTCTGATTTCATCACATAATGTTGCCTATTTCCCTCCGCCTTATGTGGCATTGTATTCTACCTCACAACTCAGGTGAGCCGGTTCGATGCGCTTTCACACATCTCTAATTTGTAAGATAATTAACGAGCATATCTTGACAATCCATGACTTAAATTACCCAGTTCCCCCCCCCCCCACTTTCTCTGAGATTCCTTTCTTAACATTCCATCGTTAATACACAGGCGAGACGTGTGTGTGTGTGTGTGTGTGTGTGTGTGTGTGTGTGTGTGTGTGTGTGTGTGTGTGTGTGTGTGTGTGTGTGTGTGTGTGTGTGTGTGTGTGTGTGAGCGAGCAGCCAGGTGGAGACAGTAATTATCTCACCTCAGGCAGGTGGCGCCGTATGACTGGTAAATCAATAATCGACCACATTAATGACCTGAATCGTTTGTACAGGAAGGCTTGAGCGCGTCACCGTGGTCTATGCGCCCCGTGACGTCACTGCTGCGCCCCGTGACGTCACTGCTGCGCCCCGTGACGTCACTGCTGCGCCCCATTACGTCACTGATGCCCAGACACTTCTCCAGCAGGCAAGAGACAGTCTGCGGTGGTCAAAGTGGTACAGTGGTAGAGGTGCATGGCGGCTATGCTGGTCGCGGTTCCAGTCATCTAAGAGCTCCAGTTGATTTGATTAATAATAATAATATTATTATTGTATGAGTATAAACAACTATATACATTGCGAGACTTCATGGATGGTTGGTCAAACAATCGTCACGTACTTTTGAGAACCCGGGTCGAAGTCTCCGATGATCCACGTAAATGTAACATATATAGACATTGGTTACGTTACAACGTGTACATACAAGATACAGTACTGTAATCGTGTACACGAGGCCGCTAATCCCCGTCACGCCACCCTGTCACGGCCCCTGTTACGGACTCTGTCACGGCCGCTGTCACGGACTTTAAGGACGGTTTCCACGGACTTAATGCATATACTGATGTGAAAAACTGTACACGTGGGAATCAAGTACATCTAAGTCTCTCTCTATCTCCCTCTCTTTCTCCCTCCCTCTCTCTCTTCCTCCTCCCTCTCTCTCTCTCTCTCTCTCTCTCTCTCTCTCTCTCTCTCTCTCTCTCTCTCTCTCTCTCTCTCTCTCTCTCTCTCTCTTTCTCCCCCCCTCCCTCCTTCTCTTTCTCTCACCTTCCCTCTCTCAGTGTCTGGGTGCCGGCTACCTTACACCACAGATGAATCAGTTAATAGTCAAGCGTCAACAGCCTGGCCAGTGGTGGTGATGGGTGAGAATGAGGACTGTGGCGCACTTAGCGACCCACGAGGCTTGACGGTACTGTACTAACACCTTCCAAGTTGTGAATGTCACCCTTGAAGTCAAGGAAACCATGATTAGTGATAGTGACTAACGAGGTTGAGAGTCGTGACTAACGAGGTTGAGAGTCGTGACTAACGAGGTTGAGAGTCGTGACTAACGACTCTCAACTAACGACTAACGAGTTGTGAGTTACGACTGTAAAGTTGTGACGACCAGGGAAGACTAACAAGGTGAGGATAACACAATTACATCAGGTGTCGTAGCGCTTGTTAATGGAGCTGACTGGAACACCTTGTGAGGCCCACACGGGCTCTCCCGGCGCGGAGGAGTGTGGGGGGGGGGGACCAGGACGGGACAGGAGGGAGGGGCAAGGGAGAGAGAGAGGGACAGAAGGGAGGGATAGAGGGGTCGGAGGATAGGCCCAAAACAATGGAGGGACATGAGGGAGTGATATAAAGTGTAGAGACAACATGTCTCCCCCCCCCCTCCCTCAAGATAACTCAAGATAACTTACCCCCCCCCCCCCCCCGCGCCCTCTAAGTGACAACACCGACAAGCAAGTCTCTACACGCACCATGGAGTCTCTTGGTTACCCCTCCCCACCAGCCATCTCCTGTGTTGTCTTCCTTAAACGTTTGTCTTCCTCCCTCCCTCCTCGCTTCTCTCCCCTACCTCACAACAGCCTCTCAAACATCTTCTCTCCTACCTTCACGACGCTCATTCTCACCTGTCTAGCTCCATAATCATCCCAGCTTACCCTCAATATTCCCGCTCACACTTTTCTCCTACCCTTCATAGCCCATGTAACCTACTGTCCACCCCCACCGATCTCCTCCCCCTCACACAAAACCTCCCCCCACCATCTCCCTTCTCTACCCCCATGATTCCCCCCATACTCCACTATTCCAGCCCAACCACCATCTCCCTTCGCCCATAAACATCTCTCGGCCCTTGCACTAAGCCTAAACGTCTCCTCCCCCCCTCCCCCCCCCCCCCTCCACGGCCGCAGAGGGACATGCCGGAGAGTCTAAAACTCTTTGAAAATTCATGAGGAGAGAAGTCACCCCAGGATTATTGAATTACTATTAAAATTTGTGGCGGGAAAAACAGGCGCCAAGGGAACGGACGTCGCGTTGAGAGAGCCGCTGAAATGTCCGCCATATTTTGAATTTTGACGAGGAGAAAATTGCCTAGAATATATGAAAGCGTCGGCGGAGGAGACTGCTACCTGGAACGAGTCCTTAGAGCCTGGAATCCCGCATCCAGACGCTGGAGGCCTGGACCGTACGGATAAGGAGGCTTGGAGACCGTTCCAGAACCCAGGCAGTTCATACTTGGCCGGGCGCAGACGGTAATACACTTGAGAAAACTCGGACACTTCATTTCCCAGAGTTTAAGGATTTGACGGCATTAAGACGCGACTTGTTGACAGGGAAAAGTGAAGCCTGTTAGCACAGTTCGAATTTTATTATTCATAAGGTATCCGAAGTTTGTCTCCGTCCACCTGATTGGATTTCCCTCGTCTCCTGTGCTGAACATATCGACATGTTCTGTCATTTTATTTATTTGAACGTTATCGAAGGGTCTCAAGAGCATGATCTTTAGACAATCTTTGGAAATTATGTCTTCAATATACGTATACGTGTATAGGAAAATATAGTTCACTGCGTATACTTATAATATATAGTGCCGTTCTTCAATTCCAAGAGAAAAGTTAAACAAGTATCGCGAAAAATATAAATCTAGCCAAAAGCATTCAGAAGAATAAGAGGGACAATAGGAGCAGTGTTAGCTGTGAGGACGATCGATAACCAGCAGCAGCAGTAGCAGTAGCAGCAGCAGCACCAGCAGGGCTGCAGCTGCAGCAGGAGAAGCAGCATCAGCAGCAGTAGCGGCAGCACCAGCAGGAACCGGAGCACCAGCAGCAGCAGCAGCAGCAGCAGCAGCAGAAGCAGCAGCAGAAGCAGCAGCAGCAGGGCAGCAGCAGCAGGGCAGCATCAGCAGGAGCCGGAGCAGCAGCAGCAGCAGGTATGGAGTGCAGTAAATATTCCCGGCGATTATAAACACCCGGGAGATTAACCGCTCTCGCC